>NW_018128115.1:250835-259060 GCF_001952655.1 Monopterus albus | reverse complement strand
TGGTTGAGAATGACCAAGCTAAGATCCTGTGGGACTTCCAGATACAAACTGGCAATGGCCAACCAACCAGACATAGTAGTGGTGGACAAACAGAGGAAGAAGGCCGTAGTGATAGATGTAGCAATCCCAAGCGATAGCAACATCAGGAAGAAGGAACATGAGAAGCTTGAGAAATACCAAGGGCTGAAAGAAGAGCTAGAAAAGATGTGGAAGGTGAAGGCACAAGTGGTCCCCGTGGTAATAGGAACATTGGGGGCTGTGACCCCCAAACTGGGAGAGTGGCTCCAACAGATCCCAGGAACAACATCACACACACACACACACACACACACACACACGTATTGCACTGAAGGTTATTGTCCAATCATACTGTCGTTGATTCATCAGTGTTGGTCTGGGGGAAGAAACTGTCCTCCAATGCAGGAAGGGGGAGGCCAATCATTTTCTCAGAAGTTTTGGTGACTCTCTAAACTATTGTCCTCTCTGATTCTGCGCAATTTACGAACCAAACCTGTAATACAGCACGTTAAAACATTCTCTCTTGCAGAGTAATAGTTTGTTAACTGTGTGTTTCTTGTGTGGTCCTATGTGTTTTTGCTGTGTTTGTGTGTGTTCTCAGGTTGAATGGCTCATATGAGGCGCTGTCTGGTGGCAGCACCACTGAAGGTTTTGAGGATTTTACGGGTGGTGTTGCTGAGATGTATGAGCTGAAGAAAGCTCCCAGAGATCTTCATCGTATCATCAGCAAAGCTCTGGACAGAGGGTCACTGCTGGGCTGCTCCATCGACGTCAGTCTCACTCATTTACATGATCTTTATTTGAATCTACCGGCCGACATTTCACTAATCCTCTCCCCCACTGATTGTCCAGGAAGAGCCACTGTGGAGTCACTCTGGGATGCTAAGAGTTTAGGCTAATGTTAGCATTCTCTGTTAGAGTTTTACACTCCAGTAACTACAGCTAAGGCTGCCCAACAAAGTGCCAGGTTTCACAGACTGATCAGCCAAGCAGAGTTACATTTAATCACCCATCTAGCCTTACTTTTTTTTTTTTTACTAAAGCTCTACACAATTTCTTTTTGTATTCATCAAATACAGATTTTAGTCTTTTACGGGAGTCTCATTTTAAAACAAGTTTCAACCGACTCATGGATCTAATATTAGCTTAGGTAGCTAGCTAGATGCAGATGGTAAACAGTGCTGGCAAAATTCATTTCTGACTAAAATTCAGATGCAGCTTTTGTTGAGGGCCAGCTTCTTGTCAAGTCAGGAATCTTTATTGTCATTATGCATAGCACAACAAAATTTTTTCCGGCAGCTCTCAACATATTATTTACATAACACAAAATGGTATAAGTCAATATAAAAATATGAACAAATAAAAAGGGATGTATGGGACCTAATCAGGTCAGCAGCATGTTAGCATCAAGAGTGTAGTAACATTATAAGGTGGAGCTCAGTGCAAATCTCAGTCTTTAGGAAGAGGTGTGAGGTCCAGTGTTCTGTGTCTGTCCATAGGGGGGAGGTTGTGTGTGTGACTAGGGGTTGGAGGGGGTGATTGATTTCACAGCTCTGGGGAAGAAGCTGTGTCTTAGTCTGTTTGTTTTAGTCTTTATATTCCTGTACCTTTTCCTGGAGGGAAGAGGCACAAACAGACTGTTGCCTGGGTGGGTGGGGTCTGCAGCAATCCGTCCGGCCCTCCTCTGGATCCAGTCAGTGTATAGTGAGTCCAGATCCAGAAGAGGACTCCCTACAATGCCCTGAGCTGTTCTCACCACCTCTCTACTGTCGCTCTGTAGAAGTTTGCGAGCAACTGAGAGGAGAGACCAGCGCGTTTCAGCTTCCTGAGGAAGAAAAGCCTTTGCTGGGCTTTCTTCACCAGATATGATGTGCTCAGAGACCAGGTCAGGTCAGATGTGATGTGGATGCCCAGGAACTTGATGTTATCCACTTGCTCCACCACCTCCCCATGTATGAGAAGAGGAGCATATTTTGTCTTCCTGGACCTCCTATAATCCACAAAGACAAAATATGTTGAAACAAAGAACCTTTTGTTTTAGTTTAAGTGTGAGCTTTGGTGACGTATCACTGTATTCTTTGTAAACTGTGAAGTGCCATTTGAGAACAGAAAGTGTGACAGACTACTGCAGACTGACAGCTTCTTTTAACAGTCAATTACAGTTATATCCAAACCATTTTCAGCTTCTGCTGCATTAAGGGAAATGTTCTATTCTGACTTTGGATCTTTCTGACTTTACACTCACCACCTCCTCCTGTAGAGATTCAGGAAACAAAAGTATAGCCATATAGGACAAAAACGGCTAACTCTCCAAGGGGCTTAGTGGGCACAGTTAGCTATCATGGCTACTCCAAGAGGCTAAAAACTGTTTTCTGTAGTGTGGGCCCAGAAACAGGCATCTGACAGTATTTGAAAAGGTTTAGAAGGCTTGTGCTGTTTGCCCTGATAGTTTGTGTTGCCAGAGATGTGCTTTCTGTATAGTTAGACTGCAAAGTTAGTGCTGACTCTGGAACACAGTAACGAGAATGAAGTTGTGCAGACACTGTACTATATTGTTCTTAATCTTGTGTACTGCATTTGACTCACACTGCTTGTTGTTTCTGTACAGCCTGAACCTTTCACACTGTATGGATCATGTGACTGACCACCACATGGTGCTTTAACTGAACATCTCACAGGAAATTACTTAGTTCAAGCAATTCAGGGCTAATATCGGATTGAACCTGTACAGAGTCTGCCTGGTTTAAGACCCAACAGGTCAGCTGCTGTCAGATAACCAGGCTCAGTCTCCCGTCATCCTGTTAGCATGTCTGATTGATTATAACTGTGTGCACCATCTTCAGATCACCAGCGCCTTTGACATGGAGGCAGTGACTTTCAAGAAGCTGGTTAAAGGTCACGCATACTCAGTGACTGGACTCAAACAGGTCAGCTCAACTATCACTGTGCTGTTAAACTCTGGCACCGCCTCAGATTTAGTGTCTGATTCTGGATGTTTGCCCTCCTCTCTGTAGGTGGAGTACCGTGGCCGAAAGGAGCTTCTGATCCGAATCAGAAACCCCTGGGGACAGGTGGAGTGGACCGGAGCATGGAGCGACAAGTCAGTGCTTCACTTTTATTCTTTTAAATTATGTTTATGACAAATCATTTGTTGACACAAACCGGCAGACCAAACATCGCAGCAGGAAATGTGAATAATTGTATGTGTCTGTGTCAGCTCCTCAGAGTGGAACTCCATCGACTCTGCAGAGAAAGATGAGATGCTCTGCAAGATGGAGGACGGAGAGTTCTGGTAGGTTCGGACTAGGAGGACAAGCCTGAGTGTAATGTCAAGGATGGACACAGTTACATGTGTTTGTCTGTATGTCAGGATGTCTTTCCAGGAGTTTCTGCGTCAGTTCTCCAGGCTGGAGATCTGTAATCTAACGCCAGACGCTCTCAGCCAGGACTCCACCAGCTTCTGGACCACCGTGACATTTGAAGGTGGCTGGAGGAAAGGAAGCACCGCCGGGGGCTGCAGGAACCACCCCAGTAAAGATTTTCTGTTCAGCTACATTTCTCACAGGCGTCCCGATACCAAGCAGAGCTTCTTAGAAAAGTTGAAACTTGATGAAGTGTCGGTTGAGCTGCAGATAAAAGTGTTGATGAATGTGAGGAACCCGTGAACCTCTTTAAATAGATGTACTGTGAGTAGCTTTGGACAGAAACATCTACCCACTGAAGAAGTAATAATAAATGTCATGCAAAGCTTCACCAGGTTTGAAGCTTCACTCTCAGACAGCTTGATGTTAATGGCTTCTTTGGTTTCCACATCTTTCTACATTGGTGAACATAGTCTGAAGACCATGTAGGTCACAGTGTTGCATCCTTAAATGTTTAGGAGCCTTGAAGTGTGGACCGCGTCTTTTCATTTGTCTGATGCTTTTGTCCAGAACCTGAACCCACTGCGGTTTAATGAGCACACTACCTTCTTTTATATAAAAACTACATATCCCATGATACCTTTGGCTGCTGCTGCCTCTCTGCAGACACGTTCTGGATCAACCCTCAGTACAAGATCTGTCTGCTAGAGGAGGACGATGACCCTGAGGACGACGAGGCCGCCTGCAGCTTCCTAGTGGCGCTGATGCAGAAAGACCGCCGCCGTTTCCGCCGTCAGGGGCAGGACACGCACACCATTGGCTTTGCCATCTATGAGGTCAGAGGTGAAACATCTCTGACCTTAAATATTTAATTATTTTATTTTGCATGATCCTCTTGCCATTTGTTGTACTGTTCCAGGGTTAGCTTAAGGTTAAATTACACCTACATTCTCTTGGCAGGTCACATTTGAAAACCTGAGCACAAAGAAAACCTATTAGTAGAAATGGTGATTATGGGTGAATCCGAATTCCCTTAATTTATTGGTCTTCACTCCTCACTCACATCCCAAAGCTCTTACTTCTGCTCTGTGGAGTGAGGAGGCTCCCGGAGGAGCTAGAACTGCAGATATATGAGTGCATCTTTCACCATAGTCTGTTACGGACTGAAACACTCCTTTATTAGAAATCGGTTTGTGAATGGCTGCTTCTCATGAAGGAAGAAAGGATGTCTCCTGTCAGTTGAAACATGTTTCTTTGGTTCCTCTCTCCTTGCATTTGACATAGGAGAGACAAAGATGCAAGTGAGGGAACCGTGGACACAGTTAGGGAATTAGGATTCACCTCAGGTTTTATCAGTCTGTGTTTGTGACTTTTCTTCTGTGTTTTTGTCTCCCACAGATTCCTGAGGAGGTGAGTGGCTCCACATTTCGCTTTAGAATATATTCAACTATTTTCTTTGGGATTATTAACTCCGACGTCTGTTTGTTCCTCAGTACCGCGGCTGTCCTAGCATCCACATGAAGAAGGAGTTCTTCCTGCGCCAATCCTCCTGTGCTCGCTCAGAGACCTTCATCAACTTGCGAGAGGTGAGCGCCAGGCTCCGCCTCCCACCGGGTGAGTACCTGATCGTCCCATCAACCTTTGAACCGTCGAAGGAGGCTGACTTCGTCCTGAGGGTGTTCACCGAGAAACAGTCCGAAACCCAGTGAGTCAGTTGGATCAGAACCTGGTTCTTTAAGAGAAATATTATAGTCGGTAGTCATTTCTTTTACATAATGTAGGTCGGTAACAGTGTGAAACTCTGCAGGGAGATGGATGACGAGGTGGTGGCGATCTTCGAGGAGGAGGTAATAGAAAATGTCTTTATCACATTTTTAATGCCATGTTTTTGTTCCCAGATTTGCAGTTTCAGATAACTGTCAAAGAAACGTGTTAGATGAACTTTCTCTTCGTGTTATCAATGATCAGTTTCTCTTTTCCAAAGTCTTCGTTTGTTAACTGGGTTTAGTTTCAACACACTACAGAACTGTACATTTATATTCATACTCTGTTGTCTTAGCACCCACTGCTACCTCAGATATTTCATCTTTCTGAGGGTTAGGGTTAATCTTGGAATGACTTGCTTTGATTCAGTGGACATTTGTCATCTTTGTTTTCTTGATCAAAACATCTTCAACTTTGGTAGATTGTCAGTTACAGTGTTGACTGTTGGGCATCTGCAATGAGAAACATTTGTTTTACATTTATATTTGATTTGATTTTGATTTATCCTACCTTAGTTGTCAGGACACAGCTCTCAGCTAAACCCATGTGTATCTGAGTTCATGTAGGGCAAAGTCTGTTTCATCACTCTTTTCTGGCTGTATTATGCCATGACCTTTGACCTTGTCCTCTGCAGGAGGAAATCTCTGAGAGCGACATTGACGACTCCTTCAGGTCCATGTTCGTTCAGCTGTCTGGAAATGTGAGTCTGCGTTTACTGCAGTGCCAAATTGTTACAGTTCCACAACCCCACTAGCCGTGCTAATGCTAAGCTAACAAACAGTAGCTGACCACTTTAAGCTGCACTCAGGGATCATGTGACTGACCTGGTCCCTCAAACACTGATGCTTTTGACTCTTGCCCTCTGTGACCGTGTGTTTCTGAGTTTAGAGAGCTCTGGCTTTAATAATCACACTTAATGAAATAAATCTTTTATAATATTTATTTGTATTTGTGTTGTTGAACCCTAAGTATTTTCTCCCATCAGGATATGGAGATCTCAGTGCGAGAGCTCAGGACCATCCTCAACAGAGTGGTGTCCAAACGTGAGTTTTACCTGTAGCTACCACTGCTGAAAGGTTCACGTGTGCACCACAGGCCTAGCTGAGGAACTGGCTCCAGCCGCTCTTTGAGAATTAGAGACCAAATCCACATACGATAATCACACACTGGGGCACAAAACAACATGAGTCATAAAAATAAGGACTTACTGGGACATCCTGATAGTAAAGAGTTACAGTAGTCCAGCCTGGAAGTAACAAATGCATGGACCAGTTTTTCAGCATCACTTTGAGACAGGATGCTCCTGATTTTTGCAATATTGCGCAGGTGAAAGAAGGCAGATCTAGAGACTTGGTTTATGTGTGATTTAAAGGACATATTCTGATCAAAGATTACTCCAAGGTTCCTCACAGTAGTACTGGAGGCAAGAACTATGTCATCTAAAGTAACTATATGATTAGACAGATTTCTTTCATGAATCAGAATCTGATTCTTCTTCGATGAATTTGACGTTTCTATTTTGAAATAACTTGCGTCCACATTGGTCGGCTTCCCAGGTGGTTTTAGAAGAGACTCAGCTTTAGTCTGGAGGGAGGCAGAAACAGGGGAAAAAATGAGTTTCAGAGTGCTGCTTCTTCTTCTTCTGTGGTTGCTACAGACAGAGACCTGCAGACTGATGGGTTCAGCATGGAGTCCTGCAGAGCCATGGTCAGCCTGATGGACGTATCCTCACTCTGCTGCCCTACTGTTTCTGTTGCTTTTATTTTTGTTAGAGTTCAGCACAAAGTCACCCTGAACTAGAAATGTAAAAGCTGATGGTCGGATCTGTAAGTCAATGGGAGGACTGTGCTGAAACACTGACTGCATCAGGAACAGGCATCCTCCAGTATAATATGATCCAGCAGCTCTGGGTTCATGTTTAGTGGAACAAACCTGTAACGTTGTTAGGAGGATTCACATGTGTGTAAAACCGTTCCTTCTTGAAATTAAATGTTTCGACCTTGACTTGAGCTCAGAAAGATGGCAGCCCTCGGCTCGGTCTGCTGGAGTTTCAGGTCCTCTGGAACAAGATCAGGAAGTGGCTGGTGAGTCCTTGAAGTATAAATAGTTCAGTTCATTTATTTTGTGTTTACTGGAGCCCAATGAGTGCTACAACCCGAACTTTGTTCCGCATAATCACGTGGGTTGACACAGACAGTCCTGCTTTGCTCTTCCACTGTATTTTGTCTGTGTTGGCCTCTGTTTAGAGGAGGGAGGGGCTGTGGCCCTCTCATATGCTTGGACATTGAACCAGTCACAGGCGACTGCTCTGTGCCCCCCCCAACAAGAGTAAAAGTCATGTTAGTGCATCAGTAGTACTCTAATGAGAAAGCATGCAGGATTTGCACAGAACCCCTCGAGGCAAATCTGGTATTTGTGATATTGGGCTATACAAACAAAAATCTAGCCGCAAGGGTTTCAAACCGATGACTTCTGTGCCGGTCCCAAACCCGGATAAATAGAGAGGGTTGTGTCAGGAAGGGCATCGGATGTAAAATGTGCCAAATTTTAACATGCGAATCATCAGTGTGATCCACGAGGGAAGGTGAGAAGGACTTGTACAGATTAGACAGAGAGATAGAGATGGGAAGGATGTGCAACAGATAAGGGTGATTAAAGACAGAGATGGAAAGGTGCTAACAAGTGAGGAGAGTGTGCAGAGAAGATGGAAGGAGTATTTTGAGGAACTGATGAATGAGGAAAATGAGAGGGAAAGAAGGGGGGAAGAGGTGAATATTGTAGAGCAGGAAGTAGCAAAGATTAGAAAGGATGAGGTGAGGAAGGCTCTGAGGAGAATGAAGAGTGGAAAGGCTGTTGGTCCAGATGACATACCTGTAGAGGTGTGGAAGTGTCTAGGAGAGACAGCAGTGGAGTTTCTATCTAGTTTGTTCAACAGGATTTTAGAGAGTGAGAAGACGCCTGAGGAATGGAGGAGAGGTGTACTGTATGAGGATGTCAGGAGTGGCAGAGAAGTACATCAGAGTAGTCCAGGATATGTATGAGAGGAGTACGGCAGTAGTGAGATGTGCTGTAGGTCAGACA
>NW_018128115.1:248724-249839 GCF_001952655.1 Monopterus albus | reverse complement strand
GAGTAGAGGATGCTGAGGATAGAGTTAGGTGGAAACAGATGATTCACTGTGGCGACCCCTAACGGGAACAGCCGGAAGAAGAAGAAGGGCTAGACACACCAAGTGACTTCACAGCAGCTGAGGCTCATGGGTAATGTGAAATTAATTTGACTTTACCTGTCTTCTCTGTGCAGGGAATTTTCAGAGACTATGACCTGGATAAGTCTGGTTGTATGAGCTCCTATGAGATGCGTCTGGCATTGGAAAATGGCGGTAAATGAAGCTAATGCTAGTTCATGCTAATGCTAAGTAACTGGCCCCGTTCAAGCCCATGAAACTGACCTGTAATTTGTCCTCAGGGTTCAAACTCAACAACAAGCTGTATCAGATGCTGGTGGCTCGATACGCCGACAACGAGCTCATCGACTTCGACAACTTCACCTGCTGCCTGATCAAACTGGAGACCATGTTCAGTACGTACACAGTCGTGGTGGTTGTTTCCAGCCTGGGAGTCACAGCAGCTTCATGGTTGTGCTACACATGTGCAGTGTTTCTGTGTCAAACCAGAAGCAGCACAAGCTTCTCTTGTATCAGTTCAGTGAGCATAATGCCTGAGTGGGTTCATTGTTTTCACACCGGCGTGTTGTGTTAGTGGATCGATTAATCTCTTAAGATTAATCTAGCCACAGGGGTTGCAAGCCAGTGACTTCTGTGTCGGTCCCAAGCCCGGATAAATAGAGAGGGTTGCGTCAGGAAGGGCATCCGGCGTAAAAACATGCCAAATTCAAACATGCGAATCATCAGTGCGAATTCCATACCGGATCGGTCGAGTCCCGGGTTAACAACGACCGCCACCAGTACTGTTGACCTACAGGGTGCTGGTGGAAATTGAACTACTGTTGGTCGAAGAAGGAGAAGAGGTAGAAGGATTCGTAGACAGAGAGAGAAGAGGAAAGGCAAGAGTATAAGTCTAAGAATAGGGACTTTCAACGTTGGCACAATGACAGGGAAAGGTAGAGAGCTGGCGGACATGACGGAAAAAAGGAAGGTAGATATACTGTGTGTGCAGGAGACCAGGTGGAAGGGTAGCAAAGCACATAGCATTGGAGGGGGATACAAACTGTTTTATTATGGTG
>NW_018128115.1:239852-247418 GCF_001952655.1 Monopterus albus | reverse complement strand
CTGTAGTAATAGTACCTTCAGTGAAAGTACTGCATATGGTACCTTCAGTGAAAGTACTGCAGACAGTATTTTGAGTGAATGTACTGTAGTGACAGTATCTTTAGTGAAGAGGTCAAGAGGAAGGCCAAAGAGGAGATATATGGATGTGCTAAAAGAGGACATGAAGTTAATTGGGGTGAGAGTAGAGGATGCTGAGGATAGAGTTAGGTGGAAACAGATGATTCGCTGTGGCGAACCCTAACAGGAACAGCCGGAAGAAGTAGAAGAAGAAGTGTTGTGGTAGTGGATCGAGTGGAGCTGGATGTATTAATCATGTGCAACTTCTTCTGTGGTGTTTGTGTTCTTGCCAGAGGCCTTCCATGCGCTGGACAAAGGCGGGACAGGAGCCGTGGAGATGAACATTACTGAGGTAGATGTTGCAGCACCTGTCCAGGTGTTTTTTCTGATGTTACTAATGATGGATGTGATGCGACCAAATGTCTCGGTCACACTCGGATGAAGCTGAGATCTGGGTACTGGTACCACTTGATAATGAGCACAGTAAGCACAAGTAATGCAGTAAATTTACTGCACTACTGTACTTTGAGTGTTTCCATCATCTGTTACTGTGTACTTCAGTTCCACTACAATTAAGCAGGCAGTACTTTTACTGCACTACATTTCTCTGACTGCAGGTTACTTTTCAGATGCACATAAGAATAAAAAAAATGACCAATGGATAAATGTGATGTATTAAACTACACTGCTGCATTCAAAAGCAAAAATAGCCAAATGGTAAGATGGCAGCCACTTTACATTGCAGTAGGACAACACAATATACTTGGAGAGAAATTACAAAATTCTTCTTAAATATTATATAAATTTTACCGTCGCTCTCTACAGAAAAATGTTAAATCCACATTTCCTGTATCATAAACACATGGCTGACCCTTGTCACAAAGCATACAGTATGAAGGAGCTGGACATGGAAGTACTCGGGTACAAACAGTGGCTAAGTACATGTACTCAAGTATTATATTTAAGTACAATTTTGATGTATCTGTACTTAAGTATTTCATTGTATTTGTTCTACTCCATACTTTGACTTCACTACATTTCAGAGGCCAATATTGTACTTTTTTCTACTAGTTTTTATTTTATAATTTTAGCTACTTTTCAGAACCAAATTAAGACGAAAACCTGACTTTATTGACCTCCGGTGGAAAATTCATCAGCTACATAGCAGTATATAAAATACTTCAAAGTGTAAGCATATAAGCTCATGAAACTAGCTCCACCTTTACCAGCTGCAACATTAAAAGTAATTAATACAGCCATGCATCAGTCGTTCTAATCAAATCAGATGATATACATTAATGTTAAATGGTACTTTACTTCTAGCACTTTAAGTATGTTTTGATGCTAATACTTTGTACTTTTACTTAGGTGACCATGTCAATACAGGACTTTTACTTGTAACAAGGTGTTTTTACACTGTGGTATTACAGTGGTATTGCTGAATGTACTGAGTTACTTTCCAGCACTGCCTTTACAACTTAAAGGCAAACATCTAGCTAATGAGCAGCTGACACCTGGACTCGGCAGAGTTCCAGTGTCTGCCGCTCCCCACACTAGTCACGATGTTCTTCTTCATGGCTTTGTCTGTTATCTCCTCAGTGGCTCTGTATGAGTATGTGTGGCTGAAGGGTCTGGATTCCAACAGAAAAACCGGAGAGGAACCGACGATTCCCCACTGCAGCTGTACAGTACTGCATCATGTGACTCACACACCTGTTCACCCTGAGGTGTATCAAGCTGTTCAGGGTCAAATTGTGGTCTTAGCTTTAATATTAAACCAAGAAATAAACTTATAATAATAATCACATTATCAAATTCTGTAAAATAAGTATATAAATGAAACAACTGAAGAAATTAAAACTCTTATTGTGAAACATTTCCTGATTGCATTCATTTTCATAAGTGTACTTTGTATTTCTCTCGGTGCTGTTTTTATTGTTTTCCATCCTTTAGTTTATGGTGTTCCTAATATTCTGACCCTCTCATGTATGTAGCTGGGGAGGACAAAACTATTGACACACCTCTGAATTCAGCGTATCCTCTTCAGAATAAGCAGTATAGATGATGGATGGATGTTGTGATGAAATATTTTCCAGAATTTTATTATTGGCAGTTACAGATGTGATCTGTACATTTAGGAGCAGCACAAAGATGAATACTTTTTTCGCATAACTATTTACAAATCTAATTTTGTTTTAAATCCATTTTTATTTTATCCTCCTTTCTGTGGAAACAAACTTCAGACTACACAGATGGATATGTCTGAGCCGCGGTCGGTCCGTGAACGCCTCAGCGGCGGTGCGCGGCCTCACGCGCTCATTAGACCTGATTAAACTCACCTGTGGGCGGCGGCGGTGCTTGTGCTGTGTGTTGGAACCGGTCTGACTTACCGTATGTACCGAGTTTTCCGTGGACGCTGTCGGTAGCTGAGCGGGATGCACAAAGGCCTGAAGAAGTACTTCGTCAACATGGACGAGTACCTGTCCAGTCTGGGACTTTACAGGAAGATGGTGGCCCGGGACGCGTCCAGTCTGTTCCGAGCCGTGTCAGAGCAGGTGAGCCGGGCTACAGGTTTGAGCTAGTGGGGAACAGGTCAGGGGGCAGCAGGTGGTGCCGGTGGCGTTCAGGTGTTAGCCCCAGGTGAGGCTGAGAGCGAGCAGGTACTGTGGCTGCTTCTTAAAGTCCAGTGACACGCGAGGGACAAAGGTTGAAACGATGAACCAATAAGCAGACCTGCTTCGATATCCGAGTCCTGTCTCTACAGAGTGTTTCGCGGCTTGTGGCGCGACTCGTCACAGCACCAGAGTCTGGACACAGCGTCTCTGTGGCTTTGCTGTCTTTCTCACATTAAAGGTGAAGTGACGCGCGTTGCAGAGAGCAAAGTGTGGAGCAGACATGTTTTAGGCGATGGGCCCTGAGCTCAGACCGGATGGGACGGTGTGTGACCGTACTGGTTAGATGTGTCCTGAATTGTGAATGAAGCTCCAACTAGGCCCCCCACACCATCACAGCTCCTCCTCTATGCTTCACACACCAGAGCATCTTCTCTGGTCTCACAAAGATGCAGTAAAAACCTCTAATCTGGACTCGTCAGACCAAGGTCCACACTCCCTCTGGTCTAAGGTCCAGTCCTAGTGTTTCTCTTCTTCCTCCTCCTCACGGTTTCCCTGCAGCAGTTCGACCACGAAGGCCTGATCCACACAGTGTCCTCTGAGCAGCTGATGCTGAGGTGTGTGTGCATCCCTGGAAAGTGTCTGTGGGCTCTGATCTGAGGGTTTGTGAGGCCGCAGACTAATGGACGCCACCTCTGTCTGGGGTCAGAGTGGGGTCAACTCTGAGCTGTTGGCGCTGTCTCATGTTCGCACGTCCTCGGGTTGGCCTTTGGGTACAGAGAGGGACAAGGGGTAGTGTGGGACTCCGCGCACACGCACCAGGCTGACCAGGACACACAGGGCGACTCGGCTTGTTGCCAACGGTCTGCGCAGCTGCCGTCCACACAAACGGCGGTGATTTGAGGAATCCATTATATTTAGCTTGATGCAGTTCCATGTGTTACTTCATAGTTTTGTCTTCGGTTCTAATGTGGAAAACAGAAAAACTGACGACAAGGTGTCATTATGAGGCTGCGCGTCACCGTGACGACGTGCGTGTCCCAGTGTGACACTTCCTAAATAAAACCTCCAGCCTGCATTGGGACACATTAAGCTGAGCACAGCGATTAGTCACGTGACAAAAAATTAATTTACAGACAATTGATTAGAAAGATTTCAAGCAACAGTTCCAAACATTTGTTGTTTTTATCTGATCATATAAATATAAATATTTCTGCAGATCTGAAGCTGTGGGAAATTACAGATGTCATTTTCCACTGTTTTCTGACTTTGATAAGCAAAATCATCAACTGCAAAAATAATTGGTAGAATCAATAATTTAAGTAATTGTTGATTGTAGCCCTAATAATGATTATTTAGTTAATGATAAAGGCAAGTCAGTCAGTGATGGATCATTAGAGTTGTCAGTCTGGTCTTTTAGTCCTGATTGGTCCTGTCCGGCCAGTTCCAAATCCTCTGAACTGAACATTGAGCTGACTTTTTAAACTGGTTGTTGTTGTTGTTGTTGTGTGTGTTTAGCTGTATTACTCTCAGAACTACCATCAGAAGATCCGCCAGGACTGCGCCAACTTCATGAGAGCCAACAAATCAAGCTTTGAACCGGTGAGTTTACACCTGGGACTCCTGCTAGCTAACTAACCAGCGACTGGTCCCTGTTAATCAGACTGGGTATCGCATAGATGTGTCCAATTATTAAACACAGATTCTGTTTCTGACCTCGTGTTACAGAAGCTTGTTCACAGATCAGGTCCAAACACTGGGCTTCACTCACCTGTTGGTTAAATCCCACTCTGGTGTGTTAGCCTGGTGAGTTTGGTTCATGTGTGCTGGTGTGAACACTTTCAGTCCAGCTCTGGTGTGGACTAAACAACTGGCATGTCTCTCCTGTGGCCTGAAACACACGGACCAACCAGGATACTTCATGGTTGTCGTTCTCTGGCTTTAGCAGGAATTCAGAAGCTAAACTGGAATTAGATCAATGTATGATTTTATAATCGCACATGGATCTAATTCTAAGTGATTTTGATTATTCTGTGTAAGTGACGCATATGTACAGGGATCCAGATGAATTTTTCATACTGGTGCCCCCACGTCTCTCAGAAGGTACCAGTGCCAGATGTGGTGGCAGCACTTCTGATTTAAAATGTCACATAAAAGAGAGAATAAGACTTATCTGCCAGCCGGCTGGCGAGTGGCTCCTATAGTTCAGATCCGTTTTCTGTTTCAGTTTGTTGAAGGGTCGTTTGAGAAATACCTGGAGCGTCTGGAGGACCCAAAGGTGAGCTGCTGTGAACTTTGACCCTTCAGTCCATTGACAGGTGAATGCCTTTTACCTGTGAACAGGTGTAATGGTGGATGTGTGTTTTCAGGAGACGGTGGGTCAGGTGGAGATCAAGGCTCTCTCTCAGTTGTACAGGTGAGAAAAGCTCAGGTGCGCACACTCCTGCATAGTTTGACCACTGAAAATAAAATTAAATGTTTGTTGGAAGAGACTCAGCTGTTTTCATTTTATCAATGAATTTGTTTAACATGACCATTTTTCATTGTAGGTTTAGAGTTTTATGAAGTAGGTGTTAGGTGGAGGATTACGGGACGTGACTTCTTTGGGTAACCTCCTTAAGGGCAAAGCAATAATTTTAATAACTAACATTTAATATGGTTTATTGTGTGTGTTTAGACGTTGCTTCCTGATCTACCGTTACCCAGGGAAACCAGCGACTGTGATCTCAGAGGATGACTTTGTGGACAAGGTGAGGAAGAACAATGCAAACAGTCAGAACCCGTGGCTGCTCATTTACTCGTTTCCAGCCATTTAACGTTTCATCTTGGGTACTTCTAGATCAGCGCTGCACTCCTCATAACTCCAAATAATCTAATTGTTTCAGAATCATAAAACCAGAAAGCCTCTTCTTAAAAACAATGATAGTTCATAAAAGCACACAAATCCTGCTGCCGGTGTCGTCACAAGTGGACGAACCATGGCGGCACTAATTAATACGGATGTCTCCTCCATAGATAGGCCACTGTTAAGTCCCACCGAGGAGTGGAAACATCACTTCCTTTAAAGTAGCTCCAAGGTCGGTAAATCCAACCGATGGTCGCTGCATCTTCCCCCACATGACCACATACAGTCCCAAAGTAGTGAAATTAATTCCCACAGGTAGCGTAGTGCTGACGGTAACATCATGGGTCGTTAATCCACTGGTTAACCAGCAACACATCACATGCTGCAGACACACTGGCCTCAAGTAGTCAGAACAAATAGGTACTGTGCTCCAGGGGGAATCCAGTGTTGATCAGCTGATCATTCACCACCTCAGGGGCCTCACTGGCCGGCTGCTTGTAGGTTAGACCCTGTCAGGTAGAACAGTGAGTCCCTGTACAGGAACATTCCTGGACATGCAGTGTCTGTAAAACAGAGCCTCATTTTAGCTTCTAATAATTCAAAACATACATAAAACAAATGGCTGCAGCAACTGCTATAGTAACAGTAGTTCTAATAAAAGCAACAGGAACAATGACACACCTGCTCTCTTTTCATTGGCTAACAGACATGGTCCTCAGGTGCAGGGGAGCTGATTGGCAAAGAAATGTCATGTGTATGAGAGCTCAAGTTCAGAGCAAACATTGATCTTGAACTAAACCCTGAAGTCACTTCTCAGCTCACTTGACCTTAAACTTTGAGGTGATTGGTCAGTGCTGACTGTCAGCCTTCTCTGTTGCCTAGGTGACACTGTGTTGCTCCATCAACGGTCACTATGACATCATTTACCCCAAGAGTTATCCCACCTCCGCTGCCCTCTGCCAGTGTGAGTATGGATCAGAGATTGAGTCTGTGTGTTGTATGAGTTGTTGTTCACACAGTTGTGGTGTGTGTGTGTGTGTGTGTGTGTGTGTGTGTGTGTGTGTGTAGCGTTTCTGTACGAGCTGCTTTACACTAAGGTGTTTGGAGTAGAGGAGGCAGAGCTCTGTCATGCCATGGATGCCTTCAGGGTCGGAGGTCGTCGCTATAGAAACAGTCCATCAGTGTGTAGTGATGTCGACATCAGCTACGACACACATGAGGACCGAGGGCAAAGGTGAACACACACACACTGGTCATCATTAAGCTCACTGTGTAGTGGGGGGGGGGGGGCTTTGCACAAAGTGACGCCGTTCTCAGCCTGTGGATCTGGTTGTTGGAAAGAGACTGGCCTCACGTGTTTCCTGAGGAAGAAACCTGCTCCCAATTTTTTTTATGTATCTAATGGAGATAAATGAATATCCCAGTGATGAATGCTCAGTGCCCTGACATGGTGACGCAGCAGAGCTGTAGTCCTGTAAGACGTGCGATCCTGTAGTAACTGAGAGTTTTCCCTGTGTTCCTGCGGAGGAAACTGCTGTACGTGTTCCTCATGTTTAGGACGGTAACATCTGCTGCCAGCACCACTGTTCCTGTAAATGTTGCCCCCTCTTGGTCCACTCTGGTTCCTCACATCACCTGCACCATGATATCCTGCTGCTTTAGGGGAAGGCTCACACAGGTGTTTGTTTTATCCTGCAGGGAGGAGGCGGAGTCAAATGAAACAACCGAAGAGATGCCCAGAGCTGTGACAGATGACACAAAGGTGGGAGGCAGCACAGCGGCCCTCGAGGACTGCAGTTTGACACCCCTGGTTTAGAGGCTCCGGTAAACGGGAACAAACATTTACAGCAGACCACCTGTGTTGAATATTAATGATGGATTCAGTTTATCAAATCAAATCAAATTTATTTGTATAGCGCCAAATCACAACAAGTCATCTCAGGACACTTTACAAAGTAAGGTCTAGACCTTACTGTTATCAATATTATTACATAGGGAAAACCCAACAAATCCCCCTTGAGCAAACACTTGGCGACAGTGGGGAGGAAAAAC
>NW_018128115.1:238265-239023 GCF_001952655.1 Monopterus albus | reverse complement strand
ATCTCTCTTGCTAGTTCCTGTCAGTACTCTGGCTGCAGCCTTTTGGATTAACTGGAGGCTTTTTAGGGAATTATTGGGATATACTTATAGTAAAGAGTTACAGTAGTCCAGCCTGGAAGTAACAAATGCATGGACCAGTTTTTCAGCATCACTTTGGGACAGGATGCTCCTGATTTTTGCAATATTGCGCAGGTGAAAGAAGGCAGATCTAGAGACTTGGTTTATGTGTGATTTAAAGGACATATTCTGATCAAAGATGACTCCAAGGTTCCTCACAGTAGTACTGGAGGCAAGAGCTATGTCATCTAAAGTAACTATATGATTAGACAGCAGATGTCTAAGGTTTTCAGGCCCAAGCACAATGACTTAGCACAACAACTCAGGTTGTTTTAGTGGAGCTCAAACAGATATACAGTGGGTACGGAAAGTATTCAGACCCCCTTAAATGTTTCAATCTTTGTTATATTGCAGCCATATGCTAAAATCATTTAAGTTCAATGAGTTTTCCTCATTAATGTACACACAGCACCCCATATTGACAGAAAAAACACAGAATTGTTGACATTTTTGCAGATTTATTAAAAAGGAAAACTGAAATATCACATGGTCATAAGTATTCAGACCCTTTGCTCAGTATTTAGTAGAAGCACCCTTTTGAGCTAATACAGCCATGAGTCTTTTTGGGAATGATGCAACAAGTTTTTCACACCTGCATTTGGGGATCCTCTGCCATTCCTCCTTGCAGATCCTCTCCAGTT
>NW_018128115.1:213463-237381 GCF_001952655.1 Monopterus albus | reverse complement strand
GGTGCTTCTACTAAATACTGAGCAAAGGGTCTGAATACTTATGACCATGTGATATTTCAGTTTTTCTTTTTTAATAAATCTGCAAAAATGTCAAATTCTGTGTTTTTCTGTCAATATGGGGAGCTGTGTGTACATTAATGAGGAAAAAAATGAACTTAAATGATTTTAGCATATGGCTGCAATATAACAAAGAGTGAAAAATTTAAGGGGGTCTGAATACTTTCCGTACCCACTGTATGATTAGACACTGTCGTAGGTAGAGTGTGATGCCGACTAAATTAATTCAGACAAATCATCCCAATTTAAATGACCATTTAATATTACAACTATTCTGAACAGAGTAGTAGTGAAACAGATAATCTGATAGGAAACAGAACAGACCCTGCCATGAGATAGATAAAGTATTAAATAAGAAGATTGTCAAAAGCGCCAGTCAGTCTGTCAGTCTCCCCCCGGCCGGGTCCCCAAAAAGCACACATTTTACTGTCCCAGTAGCATTCTCTCTCTGTCTCTCTCTCTCTAACCCTTCAGCCTCACTCTTTTATCCGCAGCTTCCCTTATGCTGTTACGTCAATTTCTGAACTTAGCTTCCTGTCTCCAGTTTCGGGAGACAACACCCTGAGATGTACTTCAAAAACAGGAAACATCTTGACCAACTTATATAAGTTCATTGTTCAGCTCACATGAACTTAATGAACCCATAACCACTCAGCTCACCCTTACACAACTAGTACAAATAATATCTATATATGAACTACATACTGTTCTATTACATACAGTATTCCCTCTGGAACCTTGTTTATTTTTAACCACTACAACACAAAACCAGAGCGGGTGGAAAGACAGAATGAAGAAGAGCAAAGGCGGTACAAGACGAGGTGAGTTTTGATGTTGGGAAGGTGGCTGACTGCCCAGAGTAACTACACCTCACGTTCAGCTATAGCCTCTCTCCCTGCACGTTTAAGCTACACCAGAGCTGTAGGCATCCTCGTGGCCACATAGTATGTGATGGGAGGTCACGGACACTGAGCACACTCGGTGTAGCGTAGGGTCGGAGCCAGCAGCCATGACCACAGCTTGTCGGATGTGAAGGCTAAGAAGCTAAATAGTGAACGTGGGATGGTGGCACTAACTGGCTTTGTCTCCACTGCTCAGCCTCCTGCAGACGCTGCGCTGCCCTCCAGACTCTCGCTGCCTTACAAAGTGATGAAGTCTCTGGACGGAGAGGTCTACAGAAACCTGGAGTTTGATGTGTGGCAGGACACCTGCAAAGGTAACACGCCACACAGACGGTCCTTGTTTTATGTAATTCAGTCAGACTGAATGTACAGGTTTATGATGGTAGTTTGAAACAAGTCTGACTGAGCCAGCACATAGTTTGCATTTGAAACTACCCAGAACATGTGAATACACAACCATTCAAGTCACCTAAGTCAGCGCAGCCAGGTGGTTCGAGTGTAAATGTGACGCCAGCAGCTCTAAGGAATGATGTTGCACAACCTGAAGCTGATTGGTCAAGATCTTGTTTGAAACCTTTATGCAACAAAATGTAACTGACATGAGACCTTAATTGTCCACCTCAGCAGCAGTGTGTAAGCTGATTACTGTAGTAATCTGGTTTCACACTATGGCTCAGTAATGTCAGGTAACTCTGGTACTAAGTTTGCAGGTGGTGCTGACCTGAATTTGGGAACTCGGCCTCTTGTGCTCAGACATAAGGGAAAACAAACCTGGGTGTGAAATTTGACGCAGAGTTTGGTGTAAACCAGTCACTACTTTCCTGCCTTCGGTTAGCCCAGAATGCTGCTGCTCACCTCACTACTATGATCATATTACCCTGTCGTGCACTCTCTCCATTGGCTTCCGATGTGTTTAGGGTTGACTTTAAACTCTTGCTGTGGTTTTAATGCCCTCGGTGGTAAAGCGCCATACTATTTGGTTGCTCGTAGACGCTGTAGATATCTCAGGTGCTCTAACCAATTTCTCTTGGATGTCCTGGGATGGAGGTGTAAACAGTGGGGTTGCTCTCAAACTGTGGAACACCTTACTACCAGAGATCCAATCCATTATGGGCCAGGCACTTTATAAAACAAAGCTAAATACTTGGCATTTTCTACCAAGTAGAGCACTGACATCAGTAGCAGTTGTATATTCTTCTACTCTTCTTTCTTACTGTGGTTTTATTTAATTGACTGAATGTGAAGCACTTTGGTCCATGTTGTTTGACAGGTGCTATATAAATACACTTTTTATTGATTGATAATGTGACTGTTGTGTGTGGCGAACAGAGATGCAGAAGACGGACTACATGGTGTTTGCAGGGAGGCAGTACTTCCTGGGAGACAAGTGTCAGGTAAGAAAATATGCCTGACGTATGTAGTCACTGCTGCAGTAGTTGGTGTAGGCAGGCACCCGCAGCTGAAGCCCAGTGAACGCTTTAAGAAACTGGACTGTTATTAGAAGAAACTGAAGACGATGGACTGAATTCGAACAGTCCAGCTGGTCTCGGCTCTTTAACTCCTTTTGAATATATAAAACACACTGACGGTTCAACTACCTGCAGGGTTCAACTCCAGACGTGCACTTGAATTTGCTTCATGCAGTTACACTTTGTCACCTCAGCCCTTGTTAGTGCCAACACTTCAACTCCTTTCAGTCCAAACAGCTGACATCATAAAGCACTGCAGCTTGTTTAGTTTGTACACCCCAGTTACCGTCAGAAAACTTTTTATTTTAAAACAGGAGCAGCCTGCAGCCACATAGTTCTCCAGCAGAAAACCTATGAATGAGTGAAACACAGAAAACCGAATGTTAGCAGTTCCTCTCCACCAGTGGAGGAAATGGGAAATTGTGAAGATTATCCTGAGGATGCCTCAAGAGCAGAGATTGATTACAGAACAGAGGCCCAAGGCATCAGGGGCCTCTGGATCAGGCCTGTATGAAGCAACTGTTATCATTTTTTATTGGAAAGTCAGTCAACCACAAATAAAACAAAAAATGAGTAAACGTAGCTGCTAAGCAGCACAAAGAAATGCAAAATGAGCACAACTACATGCAAAGCAAGCTCGCAGACAAAAACGATTAAAACATGGATGAAAATAACTACACAGGGATAAAAAGTGGCTAAAAATAAAAGCAAACAACCAGGAAGCCACAAAATCTGTTTCAGAGAGGTGCACAGCAACCATAACTAAATAGATGCAATGTGATTAAAATAAGATGCGAAATGATAAGGATGGAAAACAAATATAGGTGCAAGGCAACTCAGAGTGTCAAACCTCTCTATCGCTCTTTGGGTCTTGCAGGAGGGTGGGGGGCCTTTACATGTCAGTGCCAGGGGCTCGGCATCTCAAAATCCATGCTCCAGAGGTTTTGTCAACAACAGGTTGGTCCAGTGTGTGCGACATCTGACTCTGCTCGATACTGTCAGACTGAGCTTGAAGCCTAATGGCATGCTAAAGTAACTGCTGCTGGGATACAGTGCTAACGTGACCTTGTCCAGTAACATAGCACCGACTGATGAAAAAGAGAGAAGCTGCTGTAGCAGTATTACACCGTCTGGTACTTTGAGTTCAAGGTCAAAGTATTTATTGTCATATGCATAGTTAGGAAACGTGTTTCCCTGTACAATGAAATTCTTACTTTGCCGTCCACATGAATGCCACACAATACAAATGAAATATAAAGTAGATAAACAAGTAACACAAAATCTAAGGCACTTTAAGCAGCAACAGATGCAGCAATATAATAAAAATATATGAGAATATAACTGAATGTATGCAGCATGTGCAGCAGAGTCATTGTGCAATTATGCATCTAACACAAAATCTAGGACACTTTAAGCAGCAACTTGATGGACAATAAATCAGCCCCATCTTAACCATGAATTGTGGGACACGTCTCCTGTTCCAGTGTTCGGCCAATTACAGTGAGCTCAAACAAAATGCATGACTGTTTTCAGGTGCGCCTGCAGCCGAAGGGGAAGTACTACAATGCCTTCATTCAGGAAGTAGGAACGCACCCATCAGCAGTCACCGTCTTCATCGAGGAGCTTGGAGAGAAGTAACACACACAACCTAAACTTTAAACCCGATACTGACTTTAACCCTGGACCTGGTCTGACCACTCAAACAGCCAGTGGCCTTAACGTGGTCCTCAAAGGGGCAAAGTAACTGAACAAGGCTTCAGTTTGTGTAGATCAGGTTTTGAGCAGGAGAGCTGGTCTGACTTAGCTGATCTTAAATGTAAACCTGTTCTCTCTCTCAGACACCTGGTTCCTCTGACTGATCTGAAACCAGTGAATCCAGTCCCTGCCTGGAACATTGCTGCTCCCACTAGAAAAGGAGATGTGGGTACGTTTTCTCTGAGATCCAGTTTCTTTGCTGCTCCTCATGCTGCTCTCTGAAGATGTTTTCTTCATATCTGTTCTAAATGCTGGGAAACAAATTCTAAATGTAACAGGTTTCTCTCAGTGGAGAAGCAGCTGTGACTCAAGCTTCGGGTTCAGTGAAGTGTGATAATCGCTGCTTATGCCACCTGAACTGATTTAGTTTTTATCTTCTGATGGTGTACATTAGTTTGTCAACTTTCAGTCTTTTGATTCTTTTATTTAGTCCAGTGTTCCTCCTTTTTATCTTTCATTTTGTGGTTACAGCTGCCTCAGTCTCTGCGGTGTAGTCGCCGTGGTTACAGCTGCCTCCATCTTCGTCCTGTGAAGTTACTGTTACCTGATTACTGGCTTCCTGTCTTTTTCTCAGACTCTGACCCTCGTGGTCAACGGCACCATCGCCAGCGTTACTTCAGGAAGGCTCGAGGTAGCAGTGGCGTGAAGGGGGCAGAGCTACTCTTGCCTCCCTCTTCATATGGAAGCCCCTCCCCACCCACCCTACCTCCTCGTTTCCAGCCAACTGGCCACCCCCGCCCACCTCCTCCCCTGTCACCTGGAGCCATGGGCTATGACCCCTACGCCCCCCCACACCCCCACCCTCCTACAGCCAGAACTCCTCGCTACGGAGCTTCCAGGTGAGGCTTCTACTATTTATTGTTTAGACCAGGTGATACCATAACAGAATGGTGAACGCTGGCATCCAAACAGGTGGCACTGTAGACAGGTACTTTACTGTGTCAGAACAGGTATGCGTTGGTGCTTCAGGTACAGTCCAACAAAGAAGGTCAGTTTTCTGGTGTAGAAAACAAAGAACAGAAAATCTGGCAATGGAGAAACTGACACTCTGATGACAAGAGCATCTGAGTGACGCGTGATGCAAGAAATTGTCAGAACTAGGTTCCAAAAACATACTGATACTGAGGACATCTGTGTTTTTGTGTGTGCGTCTACCTGTGTGCCATGGGTTCTGGTCAGAAGCTCCACCCGTTTCCTGAACCGTCACCTGATTGGTCCACAGCTGACTTATTACCAGCCCGGCAGACGATACTACCACGACTACGAGAACTACGCCTTCAGGTCACGGTAAAAGGCTTCAAACACAGCTGAATGTTGTTGTGATGCTTTGTGCTTAGTTCCCATGGATTTTTACTAAAAGCCATAAATTTTTTTTGGGCCGTAGTCTACAGTCTAAAAACTTTTTCTGAATCAACAAGTCAGTAGGCCACAGTGTCCTCTTTGATAGGATCTTTTGGCAGCAGTGCAGTTTGGTTTATGAGAATGTAATGATTTGATTATTTGTCCAGTCGTAGTCGGCGTCAACTGGCAGCAGCTCTGAGTAAGGAGTGTCAGTTTGGTTTCTCGGAGGCCGCGGAGGAGCAGGCTGATCTGGATGCGGCCATCACCTACTACCAGCTGGACGATGCCAACGAGGGTGTCTTCCCTCCACTGCCGGTAAGAGAACCAGGGGTCACAGAAATCTGAAAGTGTCTGAACATCTCCAACCTCTGACTGTGTGAGTGCCGTCAGAACGGTCAGATCAGAATCAATGTGGTCGTTTTAACGTCTCCTCCTTTGTACATACGGCCTGTCGTCATCATTTAGTGTCGGCCCCTCACAGACAGGTAACAATAGACATGGAGGAGAGCGACGACAGCGACGGGGTCAGTGGAGAGACCAGGATGTTTCACATGTGGTGGATATTGATGGAGAAGCTTCTGATCAGGCCAAACTGGAAGGAACATATCGTAACCCAGTGGTTTGGGAGGAAACTGGACCATTTGACCGTTGCACACATAACCTGGTTGTTATTGTGTGCACGTGGCTCACATTTCAGTTACATCTGTGCACCTGTGGCGGTTTAGGAGCTGAGCGGGGTTCACACCGGAGCCGGTTACACAACACTGACACACACAGTACACAGCTGAGAGTTTAGGCCTGAGAAAGGGACTTGCTCTACCAGAGTTGGGATGTACTGTTATGACTTCTCTGCAGGGCCCGTCTGTGGCTCCACCCTCCAGCATTGCAGCCCCGCCTCCTCCCTCTGGCCCCTCCTATAGGGTTCAGAGAGCTTCAGGGCCTCTCCCTCCTGCACCTCCACCAGGAAATACCCCTGTTTGCTCATCGGAGGAGGACCAGGAGGACACAAGCACCGTGGAGGACCAGGGTGAGGGTGAAAGACTTTATACTGTAATTTCATTTTTAAAAAATTCAAAATATAAATCTAAATTTTTAAAGGATCAAACAGAAAAAACTTGGAGAATCATAAATTGTCAGAATAGTCACCTCACCTGCAGAGTTCACCCCATCTTTATTTGGCATTATTCCTGTAGCTGAGTGATTTTTGTTGTGGAGTTGCTCTTAATAGAACTCAACACTTCCTGTGGATGTTTCACACTAAAAGCCTAGTGACTCAGGTAACTTTTAATGTGGAAAATCCTGCAGGAAGTATTTTATTAATCTTTATTTGACAGAAAAGTAGGGTTGCTGTGTGGGTGTGTTGCTGAAAGCAGTTAAACTGTACTTTATACTGAAACTTTGTGCCAGTATCTGTGCAGCTTTGATGTGAGTCAGTGTTTCTGTTTGCCAGCTGAATACACAGAGGAGTACATCTACAGCCCTCAGGGTGAGTAACCTTATCTGACGGGAGAGTCTTGATGTGCTGGTCCTTATCACATCCTGAAGACAGGGAGTGACTTCGAATTTAAACTGTTTCAGAGCAGAGCTACCAGACTCCAGGTGTCTACACTGCTGCTGAGTCCACCATCAACCAGGTAACACACCTGACCTCTGGGGTTGAAGGTTTGCTGAACAAATCAGTGTTTGTTTTAAAATCAGGCAAATGACTTGATCAGACATACTGATGTTTCTATGCATTTTTAGCAAGATACCGAACAGCGATTAACTCTGGAAGCCCTGCTCTTTTATGTGTCCTCTGAGACACAAGCAGTGGAGAGTCTGGGCTTTCAGATGGTGAAGAAGGTAGAATCCTGAGATGGGCTAAAATAACATTCAGGGGGTGTGTCAGACTGACCGGCATTGTGGACGAAGACCGGTGAAATGTCGTGTTTGGTATTTATATCAAGTTCGAGGGTCACGACTGATTTAATATGATGTAATACATGGTGTGGTGATTGTCATGTGATCAGTGATGTCATGAAGTTAGAGTGAAAACTGACGACTCCTTTTAAAACATTTTGCTCTTATTGTGAAAGGAGCAGGAAGGAGGCACCACTGACTCTCCACCAAGACCAGACATGAGCTACAGCTACACACAGCAGGTACACAGTTTGTATTTCTATACTTGTGGAGACCCCAGTGACAAGCTGCATCACCAAGCTCCTAACTGAACTTAAACATTAAAGGCTGAAGGCTGTGATTCAGTGTGTCTGCTACGCCCCACCAACCCCGTCCAGAGACCAGCAGCACCAGTGAATGTGGTGTCCTCACCATAATGTGAGTTCAAACCCTGGTCCAGCTTATCGCACTGTGCCGTAGACCTCCACTGTTGTCCACCAGCTATTAGAAGTGGTTGTCACACAGATGACTGTTCCAGGCCATCCACTATAAATTAGGGTAAAAAGCAGAGAATAAGGAAGCGAGTCGAGTCACTGGTTTGATGACCTTGGCTTTAAATCATTCTGCCCACACCGTGACCTTGTCGAGCAGTAAAATGGAGCAGGTTAGGGTTAGGTCACAGCAGAGGAATGCCAATCAATATATTGATCACAGGCCACTACCCCTCACTGATCGTCGGCTCTGTGCAGTTTATATCAAATAATTAGAGCTGAAAATAAATTATCATTTTGGACTAATCTAATTTTTTCAGTTAAATGTTTGCGTTTTCATCTTCAGGCCTTAAACTGTGTCAGGAGTGACTAGCCAAAAACGTGTCCCATATACAGTGCTGAAGTAACTAGTGGCTGGAATTAAACTGCCAAATGCATGTACAGTAATTGTAATCAGTTACTGAGAAAATGTGTAATTGGTTACTGATCAATGTTGGTGTTTACAGAGGGGTTACATCTACGTATGTTCTCTGTTAAAAGCTGATGCATAACATAAGCTTTGCATCTTGTTGCTGTGCATGAAGGTGTTTTTCTACACAAGTCGGCAAAGCTGCTGGGACAGATGTGAGTACAACACCAAGGGTAGGACGGCTCCTGAGCACCGTCTCTACACCTGGGTGGGCCCTGGTCATTTGGCAGCACAGGTTTGAGCCTTGCTCTTAATTGGTTTTTGTTTGACTTCACACCCCCCTCTCGCCTGTCAATTAAATAATGCGCATGGTTACACTGAAACGTGTTCTTGTCTGACAAGATGACCAACCTTGGCGTTGTCAGCTGGTCACATGGCAGGCTCAGGTTGCTTAGAGCAATGTGTCGATTTAAATGGCAGATGAGGGGCTGTGCAAAGTTGAACAAAAGAGCCATTCACAACTTGATGTATGTATGATGAAATGCAGAGATGCTTCCTTGCTAGCTGTCCTTCCCACGATGGCATTACACTTAAGTTTGTCCCAGTGGCTTTGCTGAGCCACATTGTCCAGAAATATGCCAACAGAAGGTGAAAAGATGCAAAGCAGCACAAATGGATGTTCTTTTCTTTTTACCTAAAAGAATATATTCAGATGCAACCATCAGCACTCTGATTAGTTGCTGTAATTACATTTTCTCAGTCACTAACTGATCAATTACATTTATTTTGTTTAATTACATGTAAGTTGCTCCCTAGCACTGAATAGATGTAATAAAAAGAAAATACCATTCAACAAAAGCACATTAATCAGAATCAGCTTTATTGGCTAGGTGTGTCGAACACATGACAAATTTGAATCTGGTACAGTGTTGAGACTGAACAGCCAGCTGCTCTGAAATGTCTCACATCTGGTAACTTCAGATCATTTCTGTATGTGATGAGCTCCAGAATGTGTTGTAAGGGATCTGCTTGTTTTCCCAGTATACCCTAGTCCACATGAGCATGAAAGGAGGCAAATATCGCCCACTGATCTGCAGCTGAGATGCTGTCTGTGCATTTTACCTATATATTGTGTGTGTGTGTGTGTACACGTACATACATGTACACGGTGCCTTGCAAAAGTAATCATACCCCTCGTCAGGAACAGGCTCCAAGTACAAGATCAATAGAGGCCGGGGTCTACCATACCAGACAGGACCCCAGGTGCAGGCTGTGCAAAGATGCCCCAGAGACAATCCAGCACATAACAGCGGGGTGCAAGATGCTAGCAGGCAGGGCATACATGGAACGCCATAACCAAGTGGCTGGCATAGTGTACAGAAACATCTGTGCCGAGTATAGGCTGGAAGTCCCAAAGTCAAAATGGGATACACCTCCAAAGGTGGTTGAGAATGACCAAGCTAAGATCCTGTGGGACTTCAAGATACAAACTGGTAATGGCGAACCAACCGGACATAGTAGTGGTGGACAAAGAGAAGAAGGCTGTAGTGGTACAATCCCAAGTGATAGCAACATCAGGAAGAAGGAACATGAGAAGCTTGAGAAATACCAAGGGCTGAAAGAAGAGCTAGAAAAGATGTGGAATGTGAAGGCACAAGTGGTCCCCGTGGTAATAGGAACACTGGGGGCTGTGGCCCCCAAAGTGGGAGAGTGGCTCCAATAGATCCCAGGAACAACATCTGAGATCTCTGTCCAGAAGAGTACAGTCCTAGGAACAGCTATGATACTGAGCAGGACCCTCAAGCTCCCAGGCCTCTGGTAGAGGACCCGAGCTTGAAGGAAGGAATACAAGACCGCGCCAAAGTGGGGGGCGAGTGGGGAAATATATATTGTGTGTGTCAGTGGTGGGCCGTCTTGGCCAGCATGGCCTTCTCTGCTGGCCTAAACACTATTAGAAGCACTGACCTACATTTACAACCCAAAATTCTAATATTTGTTCCATGAAATTGTATTAATTTATTCCCAACAGTCTGTTCCCTTCATTTCGTAGTATTTCTCTTGGCTGCACCGCTTCCAGTACGTGTATGTGGATGTTAGATTTTTTGTCCAATCAGATTTCAGCCTCTATGTGTTGCCATGTCAGTCTAATCTGCCCAGGGCCTTCAGAATCAGTAGTGCTGGCCGATGTAACTTAAACTGTATTAGCAATGGGACTATTTCTTTAACCAATCAGATTTCAAATTAGTCTCAAAGGGCCAGCTAGCAATTACGTCCGCATTTTTCCGTGCTCTGATTGGTTGGTCAGAGCAAAACTTACAGCCAGGTTGGACTAGCAAAACACGTCTGTAGCGATCTGCACACATTAATACATTTGAGTTAGAATTTTTTACGCCCACGATGGCTGACGGAGGAGGAGAACTTGACTTGGTCTCGGACACACTTAAAAAATCCATCTTCAAGGTGGACTTTTCCAGAAAAGCTAGACATCGTGAGGAGAGGTCGGCCAACCCCGAAGCTGGCTAGCTAGCTAGCTTGTCTCAGCCCGGTTAAGGGTTTGTTCGCCACTTCCATGGCAATAGAAAATGACTTACTGATGGAACTGAAACTCAGAGTCAGAGATCACCTCTGTCAGTCATTGAAGTCTTCCTGCGCAAAGAAAGGAGGATGGATTTTGTCTATAAATAGCATTTCTGGTGAGTATGATGCATTTTATTTAAATTTTGTGTGTTTTTGTCATGTTATTAGATAGATATTGATTCTGAACTGCTCCTGATGTACGTGGCACTTTTGGAGTTGTTTTAACTGGATTTCTTGCTTTAGTAAAAATGGTATTCACCCTCAATACACGAAATACCTCTGTCTCTGTAATGCCACGCTTTGTTATATTGCGTTTTTGTATGGTATTGATGGTTTCTATAATTGCGACGTACAGTGGTGGTATTAAGTTGGGTAGGTCCCCACTGGTACCCCAGGTACCAAATGCATGGCCCGCCACTTTTGTGTGTGTGTGTGTGTCCAAGAATTCTCACATGCCATACAGTTGCAGCATGGAAGGAAGCCACTCGTTATCTCTAATCAGTTGATCAATAAAAAAAAAAATCCAATTTGTAAAAATACGTTTTCATTTTCTGTAGACTCACTAATCAGCTCATCATTTCTCCTCTTGTAAGCTGCTCATCTCATACCAGCTGTTCAGTCCTACATCACCTGGAATCCCACAATGCCTTGCACCTCTTTGGGGCAGTGGTGAACATCCTGTCGCTGCATCTTCAGCTAGCCAGCCAGTCACTGATTGGCTGCAGGTGCTGACATCACTCAGCTGGTAACGCCTGTGTCTGTTTCAGGTGGTGAAGCCATTAGCTGTCATCTGCTCTTCACCCTCCTCTTCTTCCTCTTCACCCTCCTCTCCGTCATCACGTGTACCTACAGCTGCTCACCTGCAACCATCTGCGCACACACAGACACGCTCAGGTGTGCACAGGTTTATAATGCTGACTCTGCTTTTCACCAGTAACGATGAGTAGCTGTCTCCAGATCTCTATCTCCTAATTACAACATAATGGGAACGGGAAGCGTTTCCACGGATACCATTACGCCGTGGGTTACACATTGAGCCTGGTCTTGATACCAGTTCATTTTTCCAGTGTACCAACTATTAAAAACCTGATGATTCCCAGGCAGGTTCTGCAGCCTCCAGTTCCTGCATCATTAACTGTGCATCTCACAGATGGTGAATCATAATTGCCAGATGTGGTCTCTAGTTGTTTTTTGTTTTTTTTTTCCTTTTATGAATGCACTGCTCTTCCATGTTCAGTCACTCTGATGGATTGAGTTTGATATTGGGTGAGTCTACTCGCACAACACGGAGCCTTCTCTGTGATGAGCTCAACCTGTTTCACAGCATAAATTGGTTTCACTGTAGAAACTGCAGCTCATAACTCTGCTTTAACATCCCCACAAGAGGCCACATACTGTATATGGTGTGAAATGAAGAGCACTGATAACTTAATTCTCTGACACCTCATGTGAAAATGCAGCTTCTGTTCCTGTGGAGTTTGGACAAAAAGCAGGCAGATAAATGTCATGTGATGTTTTGTCTTCAGTTGCCATGGCGATCCCAGCCACCTCCCCCTGGTTGGTTAACGAGATGGGTGAACCTGTCTGCATCATGGCAGCCCCCCCTCCCTATTCCTATGACCCTAACGGCAGTGACTTACCCCGAGGTCAGAGGCCAACCAGCATTAACCTGCTTATATACTCAGCCTGATGTGTCAGTACTCATGTTTCTGTGTGTGTGTGTGCAGACTGCAGAGTCCTCCAGTATTACTTCAACTTAGGAGTTCAGGTAAGAGTCCTGAGGGTCCTTTGCTGGAGCTGACTAACACTACTGAAAGGGCTGATCTTTGTAAACCACCTGGCTTTGAGCTGTTGCCCTAGCCTCTATAGGTGTACCCAATAAAGTGGCCAGCAGGTGAATCACTAATTTCTCTTAGTTTGGCTGAGCATCCCTTTCAATCTCAGGTGTACATGAGCCGCAGGTGTAGTCAGTGTTACCCACAGTGGTACCACCAGTGCTGCTGGCAGCAGCAGCAGCAGGCGTACCCCCCCACTTCACCCGAGGCCCCCTACACCTACCAGCACTACCCCCCTTTCCTGAGCCAGGACACACCCCTGCATGGTAAGTAAGACCTGCACTACCTCTGACTGGCTGCTGGTGAAATATAATTGGTGGTCTGAGAGGCTGCAGTTCCTTTGGCGTCCACCAGATGCTGCTGTGACCAAGCATCTCTACAGTCAGGATGTCACAGAGTAAATTCCTGTTCACTTATTTGCTCAGTCCTTGGTGGACCTGAAAGTTGTTCTAGTCCGCCATATTGAAGGACATCCCAAGACCCTTATTCCTGGTCTGAGCAGCGAAGAGGCATGAGCAAGGAACATGAGCGTCCTTCACTAAAGTCTTGATGGACCAACACTCCCCTAGATCAGAAGTCAGTTGGTGATTGGATGGATTGGATGCATTAGATGAGGGATCGCAGGAAAGGATGTCATGTCTCAAAATGTTTACTCGAGTCCTCTCTCCGGATGTTTACCATGGGCAAGATTAAGACCAGGAAAAGATGCAACTGAGGGAAACATGGATGCGGTGAATGCAACTGGAATTTACCTACTGACATCCTGACTAACACACATGCATTAGCTCTCGGCTAACAACACTGTTGTCAATCAGTAGTGCCAACTAGATTTTCATCTGAACTTTGTTAGACTGAGGAACTTTCACGGCAAAAGTTTGTTGATTATCTAACCCTGTTGAGGTCTTCTGCCCCAGCTGCTCCTCAGTCCTACCCTGAGACGGGTCGAACTTCTCATCAGCTCCCCTCCTCCTACCCAGAATCCACCAGGGCAGGAGATGGACAGACAGAGGGACCCGGCAGTGGTCAGTACTGACGAAACGCCTTTATCTGTGGGATCTGAACACAAGATTGAAATGTTTGATTCGTTTTGTCTCTTTCCCCGTCAGTCCCCGCCCCCTCCATAGAAGGTGCCTCCTCCATCAGCCCAGCCTCTGCCAGCTCCGGCCCCTCCTCTACTCTCATGTACCCGGATCAAATGCCCCTCCCTACAGTCCCGCTCTTGCACCTGCAGTATGAAGCTTCACCTCCTACTCCCTACCTGTCCTCTGCCCTTCCCCCTCCTCCCCCTTTTCCTCACCCTGCTCATTCTCACCCTGTCCACCTCCCCCATCACTCATCCTATCACTGCCTCCCGCATGCCACCCACTGGGGGTCGCTCCAGACTGGAGGCCACACCCCACGAGTCTACTGTCCCACACCCAACCCTGCACATGTGGTTAGTTACATCCCCACAGCGCCCCCCCACCACACAGCCACACACTACATCCCTCCCACCATCTAATGCACCAACATTAGTCCATTAGTCAAGCTTTTTCATTTATTTATTTATTTATTTTTTTGTGGCAATACATCTTGAAAAGGCTGAAAGACCAATAAAAATGTCACTGAGGTTTTCTTGTTAGCATGTTAGCTCCAGAGTTTACAGCAGCTAAGTACCTCAAACATGTCAGCCCCAATTTATTTCCTGTTACATTGGTTTTGGTGTTTGTTAATTAACCTGTTATTGAGCAGCTCAAAGTGGGAAGTTTGCTTTCTGTTATGGTAACACAGGAGCCAGCCGTTTCCATAGCAGCCTGTGGTGTGGTGCAGCAGTTGAACTGCAGACGTTTTGTTGTAATTGTTTATCTTTCAAGTGTCAGCCAGCCAGTCGGAGACATGGGGTGGGGCTACAGGCTGGGCACGCTCAGCCCCTGTTTGTTGATGAGGGGATATATTTGTGTTGATGTTCAGACTGGTGATGGGGTTTTGTTTCTGGGTGAATAAAGGTTTTCCACCAGCAGAATGGACGACTCTGTTCTCCTTCAGTGTTGACACTCACCTGCATCTGTGTCTGTACCACAGAAATCGATCAGACGTACCTAGAGGGCTGTTTCACAAAACCTAGATGGCCAATTAAGCCAAGATTTTCCAGGTATCCTGTCTGAATTTAGTCGTGACTCTGTTTCATGAAGGTTGTGCCACATAAGTTGCCATGAGATTCATTCTGTGCAGCTAGCCTGCACCACAATAGGCTAACTTATTAGCCTTAAGGATAATAAGGCTTGATTAGTCCTGGTGCCACGTATCCTGTCGCCACGTGTGTCCTGTCATCAGTCACTCAAACCACAAACTGTGTGTTTAACAGTTGATCTGTAAAACGTGATAGTACCTGGTGCTGATGGTGCTTATGAAGCCTGCTGCTCAGTGTTGGTAGAGGCTTGATAAATGTGTTATTGCAGTTGTCCTGTTGCTTTTCTTTTTTCTCTCTCCTCTATCCACTCACCCTAACGCCGTCACAGCACGAAGAGCCGGGGACTGTCGGAGGTTTCTTCTATTAAAGGGAGCCTTTCCTCCCCACTGTCAAGGAGTGCTGCTCGGTGGGGCTGTTGGGTTTTCCCCTCTACACAGTCAGGTTTAGACCTTACTTATATTGTAAAGTGTCCTGAGATGATTTTTGTTGTGATTTGGTGCTATACAAATAAAACTGAATTAGAAATGTCCTACATGCAGGTGTTTTGGCCTTTGCCAAAGTCTGTGCAGCTGATGAGGCTGACGTTTGTCCTGAAGTCAGAAGACCAGTAAGGCTACTGGGCTTCATCCTGTGGAGAACATAAATATCAGGACCACCCATTGAGCACTTGCTGAGATGTCTGAGTGTGACAACCTCAATGCTGAAAAACCCACCTGTCCTTCAAGGTAATAGCTCTGTGGGAATCTCCACAGTCCAGAGGTCACGACGCCCTCGGGCGCTCAGCGGCTCCTTCAGCCAGCGAGGGTTGGACAACTGAGTCAGGTGTTTCTGTTGCAGACCAATAAGAACAGCTGACTGCTCCATGTACCGTAGCTCCTCCCCCTGTAAGGAAGCAGGGCAGAGCCAGGTTCTGTCCACATCCACCAATCCTGAAAGAGATTCAGTTACGCAGGTGATGCCTTCAGGTACACCTCATAAGCTTTCAGGAATGTCATAGAAAACTGGCATTTCCCACCTGCGACCACACCACGGCCGAACCGCTCCCCCAACTCCAGGAGCTCTTGGATCTGGGCCTGGTTCATCCCCAGTGGGCCACTCAGCACCGCCCGCCATTCCTCCCCTTCCCAGTCCCGCTGGGCAATGTGGACTGCCAGGGTCTGGTGTTCCAGAGGTGCCAGCAGGGGCCTCCAGCGGCTCTCCACTGTCTTCACCCCGTCCAAGATGAGACCGGCATATGGCTGCCGGAATGACAGGCACCACAACTGCACCGACATGTCTGCAAAGAAAATGCACCCCACATATTTTTACTTAATAAAACTACATTCTTGGACACTAAGCCAAATGGTCCCAGGAACTGCTCCGTACTCAGGCCAGGTGGTCAACTACTTGTCCAGGCGGCCAGGCCCCAATACATATTTGTGTTTCCATTGCACAGAGTACATCATTGTGCTGTCTTCTGTGCAAGCAGAACAGATGTCAGCAATGAGTGCAAAAGAACAAACATGGATTCAGCAAACGGTTGTATTGGCTTCCTTTCAGTGTCTTGCCCAAGGACACTTCGACACGTGGACTGCCGGGACCGAGATTCGAACCTTCTGGCTGGAAGACGACTGCTCTACCCACCGCACCACCGTCTCCTCCCGAGTAGCATAAGAGATGGTGACAAAATGGCCTTTAGTAGTGTTTGTATTAGCTTTGGGTACATTAGCAAAGGCTTTATTACAGGCAAAGCATGGAATAGTCCTAGAGCTCAGAGTCACTTTTATTGGTTAACTACGGTTAAACACACAAGGAATGTGTCTCCGGTACAGAGGATCTCAGTGTGCTTGTAGGTCAGCATGGGAAAATGTTTTTAAAATGGGAAAAGAGAACAATCTATTTACATATACAAGTAAACACATTCTGGCAGCAGTGTTATGTATAACAGTTGGTGCATTAAACCCTAAATATGAGGGTTGTCGTTCTGTTACACACTCATGGGTTAACTGTTGATCAGAGCAACGGCCCGGGGGAAGAAACTGTCCATGTGCCTGGTTGTCTTGGTGTACAGTGACCTGCAACGCCATCCAGAGGGGAGGAGCGTTTGTGTCCAGGGTGTGAGGGGTCTGCAGTGATCCTCTTGACCCGTGAGGTGTACAGGTCCTCCAAGGAGGGCACCAATAGTTCTTCCTGCAGTCCTGACTGTCCGCTGGAGTCTGTTCCTGTCCTGTTAGGTCACTGAGCCAAACCAGACAATGATGGAGCAGAGAACAGACTGGATGATTCCTCTGTAGAACTGGGTCAGCAGCTCCTGGGGCAGGTTGAACTTCCTGAGCTGGAGCAGGAAGTTCAACAGCTTCCTGTCTGTCAGAAAGCTAGTAATCAACTGACAGGTGGGGGGAGGCACAGTGAGCTGGGTCAGTTTAGAGTGGAGGATGTCTGGGACGATGGTGTTGAACGCCAAGCTGACGTCCACAAAGAGGGCCCGTGCACAGGTCTCTGGGGAGTCGAGGCATTGCAGGATGTAATGTAGTCCCATGTTCGCTGCATCGTCCACTGACCTGTTTGCCTAGTAGGCAAACTGTAGGGGGTCTACGATGTCCTTCAGGTGGGCCAAGACCAGTCTCTCATAGGACTTCATGACTACAGACATTGGGGGGACAGGTCTGTAGTTCATTCCACTGAGGGAGGGTTTCTTGGGGACCGGGATGATGGTGGAGCGTACAGTTTTATAAACATATTGCCAAATCTGAAAAGTTACACTGCATACAAAGTTTAAACTTCCTAATGCAAGATCTGAATTTTGATTTCCAAATGTGTCTTTTACACAGTGGTGGAAGAAGTAATAGTAGCAATACATCAGTGTACTGTTACAACTTACAAGCATCACAACATACCTGAAGTACTAAAAATACTCGTGCGGAATGGCTCATTTAATGTTAATGTATAACTAGTAACTAAACTTATAAATTAAATGCGGCGAAGTAAAGAATGTAAGAGGCGACAGTGGTGCGGTGGGTAGAGCAGTCGTCTCCCAATCAGAAGGTTGAAGGTTCCAATCTCGGTGTCTCCAGTCCACGTGTAGAAGTGTCCTTGACCAAGACACTGAACCCCCCAAGTTGCCCCCGATGGTTAGAGCCATCGGTTGAAGTGGCGCCACAGATGGCTGCCATCGGTTCTGTACCGGAAACAAATTCCTTGTGTGTAACATACTTGGCCAATAAAGGTGATTATCCTTATCCTAATAATTGCCTCTAAAAGTTAGAGATGAGGCACAAAATGAAAATCCTCATCCAAGTTCCTCTAAATTGTACTTATGTAGTAAATGTACTTAGTTACTTTCCATTACCGCATAAATGTAAAAAGTTCTTTTAATTCTTTCAAATGGAGATTCATCCGTTAGTCACAAACCCCCCAGCAAGTATAGTGGCGGGCTAATATTTATGGAGGGGGATTTTAAAATACATAGCCCTGCCGTATGTAATGTTATGGTCCAGTAATGTACAGGTGTGGGATTAATTAATTTAAGTGAACAACGCTGACATGTTTATGTCAGTGCAACCACTGCACCCTGTTCCAGTTGGATGTAACATCGCCAAGAAGACATTAATGTGGCTCATTTGTTAAAACGTTTAACACCGTATTTTGATAACATTCTCTTTCAATAAAATGGAAGGCTGGGATAAACGCCAATAAAATGGAGATACGAAAGGTAAACTAGACGAACAGTGAACGGCAAAAAAACATTAACGCAAAGACTTTTTCTACGGAGTTTGGCACCGAGCGGTTTCCGTAATGAACGCGAGGCCCTTTGTTGACAGGCCATATTTACAGTTTAACGACTTTAATTTTCAGTAAAAATGTTTTCACTAAACGTAACAGGTTCTACAGAATTCACGACTTACAACTAGCTCCAAACTCCGCTGTGTTGGTTTGGCTGATTATGGTCACTTCCTCTTTTAAGCCTTCTTCTTCTTCTTCTTCTGTTGTTTAATGGCGGTTGGCAACCAGTTTTAGGTACATTACCGCCACCTTCTAGACTGGAGTGTGGATCAGAACGGCCCCTACCTACTACTATAACAGAATCAGAATCAGCTTTATTGGCCAGGTGCGACGGACACACGAGGAATTTGACTCTGATACATCGGCTCTCAATGTGCAAACAGTAAACCAGCATAAGGCTGTGTAATATAACAAAATAAGCAGTATTAACAGCAACATTGACAGCAACAAACAGTGCAAACAATGCAGAATAAGCAGTATAAACAGTCAGTAAGCAATGCAGACAACAAAGGAATGTTCATTGAAATGAGGTAAATAGGGATAATAACCTCACTCAGCTCACATCAGCGGCGGGCCGTGCATTTGGTACCTGGGGTACCAGTGGGGACTTACCCAACTTAATACCACCACTATCACGTCGCAATTATATAAACCATCAATACCATAACATAACGCAATATAACATAGCATGGCATTACAGAGAGAGAGGCATTTCGTGTATTGAGGGTGAATACCATTTTTACTAAAGCAAGAAACCCAGTTAAGACAACTCCAAAACCTCTACACTACTTGTAAATGTAGGTCAGTGCTTCTGATAGTATAGGCCAGCAGAGAAGGCTTTGCTGGCCCCGATGGCCCACCACTGGTTCACATTATATTATCTTGCTTAGCCCTGTGCTCTTTTAAAAAACCTAATAAGTACTCTGTACTTATATGGCCTGGGCTTTTTCCCAACACCTCTGGTAAACTAAGTTGCCCGTGATGGCGGCACATATGCATGCAGCGGCCCAGGGCCCTCGGCTCCAAACATAATTTCGTTGTACGTGTCACAGTGTTACAATGACAATAAAATAAAGCTGCTTCTTCTAAAGTTCATTCCACCACTTAAAACTGTATTTTTGAATAACTCCCTCTTTCGCCTGAAGCTGGGATAACTCATTAGAACATGTTCCACGGTTTCTTGTACCATACACAACTCATTCCCCTGTATTATGCTTCTTTATTATCTTCAATGTTCTTTTTAAACCAGTATGCCCAAATCTCAGTCTTGATACTAAGCATAAGCATAACTTTATGCTTAGGTATAACTGCCTGTTTAGATTTGTGTTATTGCTCATCTACTTTATATTTCACTTGTATTGTGTGGCATTCATGTGGACTGCAAAGTATGAATTTCATTGTAAAAGGAAACATGTTTCCTAACCGTGCATATGACAAACACTTTCAAATTTTATTTGTATAGCGCCAAATCACAACAAAAGTCATCTCAGGACACTTTACAGAGTAAGGTGTAGATCTTACTGTTATCACTATTATTACAGAGGGAAAACCCAACAACCCCACCCCCACCTGCCAAGATGGCAGCCGCCATATTCATATTTTGGCTTCACCTTTGTATAGCAGAAGAAAGTGATGACACTGTCCATACTTATATAAAGTCAGTGGTGTGGGCTTTCAAAGCTCATTTTGATTGGGTTTTTGGATTTTGTTTTCCCTTAATAATAAAAACCTTCATTTAAAAACTGCATGATGTGTTTACTTGTGTTATCTTTGACTAATATATAAATTTGTTTGACGATCTGAAACATTACAGTGTGACAAACATGCAAAAAGATAAGAAATCAGTAAGGGGGCAAACACTTTTTCACACCACTGTAACTATGGGAAGGCTCAGGGTCACCTGATCCAGCCTTAACTATAAGCTTTATCAAAAAGGAACGTCTTAAGTCTAATCTTAAAGGTAGAGAGGGTGTCCGCCTCCTGAACTGAGACTGGGAGTTGGTTCCATAGGAGAGGAGCTTGATAGCTAAAGGCTCTGCCTCCCATTCTGCTTCTGTGGACTCTAGGAACCACAAGTAAACCTGCACTCTGACAGCGAAGTGCTCTGTTAGGCTGATAAGGCTCTACGAGGTCTTTAAGATATGATGGAGCCTTGTCATTAAGGGCTTTGTATGTTAGGAGAAGGATTTTAAATTCTATTCTGAATTTTACAGGGAGCCAGTGGAGAGAAGCTAATATGGGAGAGATATGATCTCTCTTGCTAGTTCCTGTCAGTACTCTGGCTGCAGCATTTTGGATTAACTGGAGGCTTTTTAGGGAATTATTGGGACATCCTGATAGTAAAGAGTTACAGTAGTCCAGCCTGGAGGTAACAAATGCATGGACCAGTTTTTCAGCATCACTTTGAAATGGGATGCTCGTGATTTTCGCAATATTGAGCAGTTGAAAGAAGGCAGTTCTAGAGACTTGGTTTATGTGTGATTTAAAGGACATATCCTGGTCAAAAATGACTCCAAGGTTCCTCACAGTAGTACTGGAGGTGAGTACTTTGACCTTGATACCATATCTTCTTCCTTCCTATTTCCAGTACTTCCTCTCACTTCTCCTACTTTCCTTTGAATATTATAATAGAACCACCCCTTGTCGTCTTTATCCCACAGTTCTTGCCATTTCTCTTTCATTTTCCTTTTAACTTCCTTATAACTTACTTCCACACATCTCTTTTAAGTGCAGCTTTTGCAAATCTATCTGCTAGTTCATTTCCCTCTACCCCTATATGTGCAGGAATTCAAACTAGCCTAATATCTATTCCAGCCCTCTGACATCTGAATAGCATACAAGTGTAACCGGGGTATAATAATTACACAAAATGTTTTGGTTCATGTGTAAGTTAATTGACATGCCTGGTCAGGGAAGCCTCCACTCCACTAGGACTCGCAACTGAGCCATGCTTTTCTTCGTTGGTAGCCGGGTATAAATAGGGGTCGCGCACCTCTCCCGCTCTCTTTCCTGCACGGTGTCGAGTGGTAAGAGGTGAGCGCTAAATCCATTAACGACTATTTTACTTTTAACGCCCACCCTGGGTCGCATGGGTAAACTTGTGTGTTTTTGTTTAGGAGCGAGCTGAGCATTCACTGGAGGCTAACTGTTGTATGTATTTTTCTTCTATGACCAGGTATGTCCAAGTTATGTATTATAGTTTGTATGTTATTACCCTGCGCATCTCTTTCACGCTCTCTTTCCTGCACGGTGTTGAGTGGTAAGAGGAGCGAGCTGAGCATTCACTGGAGGCTAACTGTTGTATGTATTTTTCTTCTATGACCAGCAATAAAGGGCCCCGTGAATAGCAAGTGTGTCGGTCCATGTGTCCCAATGCTAACACAACGCAGCACGGCCAGTCACCAGAGGGACAGGCGAGGATTAAGAGGACAGTTTAGAGACCCAAAGGCGACCGGTTACACAAGCTATTTCAAGTATTATGTCCTGCCTCGAGTCTGACTGTTTTTCTTCTTCTCATGAAATTATCTGCAGGAAATACAAGTCTCAACAGTTCTGCTGCCCACCAGGCTTTTTGAAACCAGCTTTTAATTTTTAGTGTATTAGACTACCACCAGTTGTCTGGTGCTGGATGTTTGGACGAGGCAGGCAAGCAGAGTGGAGCCTCCGCTGGTGCTGGTGTATCCAGATGGAGGTAAGGAACCCAGGTGAGTGGTGGTCAGAGGTCTGGAGGTGGTTGGATTGGTGTTGCTGGCAGAAGGAGGGCTGAGTGGAAGCTCTGCTGGAGCTGGCGTACCCAGGTGGAGGTGAGAGGCTCAGGTTGCAGAATTGGAGGTGACTAGATCAGCCACGAGATGAACAGGCACATTGTAATTGAGGGGGACAGGTAGCTGAGTGAGAGGTACAGGAGCTAGCAAGGCTGCGATGTGGAGCACAGGTGAGTATAAACATGTTGGGTCTGACAAAATTCACTGAGACATTTGAGAGGTATGCAAGAGCCTGGCAGCAACAAGGAAATCCACTGGGAAAGCAGTATTGCTGGGCAACTTGTACTGGAACAAGTAAGCACAGAAATTAGCTGTAAAAGAACGCCACAACATTTAGAAGGTACAGAACAGACCAGCAATGGGGAGATGCCAGCACCCAGGTTAAGTAGCATCCAGCTGATGAATTGATTGGGAGCAGCTGTGCAGCTCCGCCCATGGCACGCTCTGCCACTCGCCCTCTTAGAGGATCTGTCCTGGACCACCAACACCTGCAGCCTGGTTAAGAAGGCTCACCAGCGCCTCTTCTTCCTGAGGATTCTGAAGAAGAACCACCTGTCTTCAAGCATCCAGGTGAACATCTACTGCTGTGCCATCGAGAGCATCCTGACCAGCTGTATCACAGGGAATGCTGTCTCCGACATGCTCACAGCATTCTCAAGGACTCCTCTCACCCTGCTCACAAGCTGTTTGACCTCCTGCCCTCTGGGAGGCGCTTCAGGAGCCTCTGCGCCAAAGCCAGTAGACCCAGGAACAGCTTCTTCCTCACAGCTGTCTCCTTGCTGAACTCTGTCCCCCATTGACACCCCACTGCCTTTGTAGTGGTAAAAAACAAACAAGGTTCCAGTCCAGAGGTAATAAGTGTGTAGTTCATATATAGATATTATTTGTAGTAGTCATGTAAGGGTGAGCTAATTGTTTATGGAAGCTTGATCTGTTTCTTTTCTCTTCTCTTGCTCAAGCAAGAATATCTGGGGTTGTGTTCTCCTTGTTTAATTTATGGGTAAACATCCAGAGAGAATTCCTCCTTAAACGGGGAATGGACATAGCTGCAGCCTTATGTGAACGGTTCGTGTGCTCTGTTCATTTTTAGAATAGGATATGTGCACAAAGTCAACACAACCTAGAAGTTCATGTACTGGACATCTTAGACAATGCTCGGAAGAAGGGGTGTGGAGCTGGCATGGGACTGTGACTCTGGCTCAAGCAATAGGAGGATCTATAACTGGGAGAGGATTTGGAACACCGCAGGGAACACCAATCGCATCAATGTACGTAGGCGATAATCTAGCTGGATCAAATAGTGCATCCCGCTTTAACCGGTGTCCCTTAAGAGGATGACCAGAGCCTGACACAATATCAGAGACTGCTGCTTCAACTATAGTAACTGGAACTATAAGTGAGATCATAGTGCAGGTACCAGACCAATCAGGAGGAAGAGTATTATGTAATCTATTACCACCACAGTACCAAAACACATCAGACCTGGCATAGGTCAGACGTGTAGCATT
>NW_018128115.1:212436-212857 GCF_001952655.1 Monopterus albus | reverse complement strand
GTCTCAATCTGTCTATGAGCCACCCAGAACAGTGAAAAATGTCACATGCATCAATTCTCAGAGTGGAAGTTACACCCTGATCAAAAACCAATGCGGGTGGAACCTGATTAATTGCTCTTTTATCACGGTGTGCGTGGGATTTGCATTCCCACCACAAGAGGGGTACCACAATAACTATAGCAATGAGGCCAGAAACACAGAGAACAATGCCAGGACGACCATTTAAAAAAAAATTTGAAATTGACATTTTGTTAACTGTTCCTAGCAATATCTGTTCCCTAGGAGCTGTCACACTAAATTTAGTCCTCCTTTGACTGTGGCTCAAGCAATTTAGATGCCAAATCAGCCCTGATCTGACTTACTGTGCGAACAGTGGGATCCTCTGCTGGTGCGCAGTGTGTTTTATGGATCCAGTTACTTA
>NW_018128115.1:205531-210087 GCF_001952655.1 Monopterus albus | reverse complement strand
GTTGGAACCACAAGTTTATTTACAGCTCTGAGATCATGAACCATCCTGTAATCGGGTTTTCCTGCCTTTGGAACTAGATTTAGGGGTGTGTTACAGGAAGATTGAATGGGAGTTAGAACTCCAAAAGTCCATGAATGGTTTTCTAGATACCACTGACTTGCTGCGGTGTGAGCGGATACTGTGCTCTGTAAACAGGCACAACCCCCTCACAAAAAGAGATTCTGACAGGGTCAACTTTGATTAATCCCACGTCCGTGGGACCAGTAGACCAAAGAGATGAAGGCAAACTGTCCAACAATGTTTGTGTCAGTGGATGATCAATGTTTTCTCTGTTATGATTTCTGTGCAGTAAACACTTCTCCAGTGTTAATGTGAGCTGTGAATTCTGCTCAATAGCATAGCATAGTGTTGAATGGGAGAACTGCAACTGTCTATTCTGTGTGCACATCCAGTCAGTAGCCTTTAAACAGCTATGAACCATAGGGCCAAGGTTTTTTGCATCAGTTCCATCTCTCCCTAACAAAGTGAGGTGAGGAGCAGAATTTTCAGACAGCATGTACAGGTTTTCAAGGTCATCTGGCAGGTGGACCAGAGCTGCCACGCCTTCAGGCCCAACATACAGTTTTTTTACATCAACTATATTTTTCCTCTCAAACGTCTCTATCCCCTGGATAAAGCCGTCCCAGAGAGCATCATAATCATCATTTTCATCACCACCCAAGTAATAATTAAAAGTGCAATGCATCGGATGAACAGGTTCAGTGTACTTGTGAAGGACTGAAATCCATGGAAGCCATAAATTGAATGTATGTACAAGATCAGGAGAATTTACAAGTCCCCACCAAACGTCAGCTGAAGAATCAAGATGCATGTCAAGACCAGAGGGTGTGGTATGCAAAATCTGTCTGAATGTGGCTTTTGGAGTCATTGCTAGTTCTTTCTCTGTCATTAACCTTCCCTTGCGTTACATATTGTACTATATTGTTATCCTGTTTAAACATATGTTATTTCGTCTCAGTGTCTCCTGTTGTTTTACCTGGACCTCTCTTCTGGACCTTGGCTTCCTCAGCTCCACCAACCACTTCCACAGGTCGATGCACAGTCTCCTCATTCATTGCACTCTCTGTTACCTCCCCAGTCAACCGGATCTCCACCTTGACCAGCCCAGGAGTGTCTCCTTCTCTCGCAGCCCAGCCACATCACTCCATGGACAATAACCCCTCCACTGCTGTTGGTCATCACCCGGTGATATTCATTCATTCCATACTTGTACATAGTTATTGCACCTCTGTCAGGACGTGCACCGAAGCCAGCCGCCTGGGTCCGTTTATTCTCTGCTCGCTCACACTAGTGTCGAGCGGTCGTAACACATCTCTTCAGTTGAGATGACTCTTTGTCTATTTTCTAGCCGGAGGGAAATTAAAAAAGGAATCAGGCAATTTGGGGAGACAACAACTACTAAGTAGCAGAAATTCACTTATAAAATGTGAATTTTACGTCCCTTATTGATATCAAATTCTGTAATCACTGCTCTCATTTACTATCCCTCAAAGTGAGACTATGTGCTTGTTAACTCTTACATGTGTCAGGGAACAAATCAGCACATCATTCAAAAAGAAATGTGTTTTATTATCCTTACTGTTTTGAATCCAATTTACAGCATCGAGAGTGGGCAGTCCACACATCAACTTTAATTTAGTAAATTCAATGTGCAGGTTTTATGCATAATCAAGGTTTATCCTGCTTACCTGTTTGTTTCTGGTCGACCAGTTGATGTTTGGCACAGCCTCACAGCACGGCAGAGACCCAGGGAGTCACTCTCTCATCTGGGAATCTCCGCCAAATCAGGACCGAGTGTTGGATTTACAGCGCAGCCAGGCACAGGATTACGGCACCTTCTGCTGGTCCGGGACAATGGACCGGTTGTCTTGAGAGTTCAGCAGACTCACGAGGTCACGGCACCACTTGTTGTACCCGGTACTTTTAACCAGGCTAACTCTGAGAGACAAAGCAGTCCAAGTAACTTCAAAACAGTGCTGATTTATTCAGTGAACACAGGTAAAAATTAACACATTACACGCTCAGGTATCTTGCACCTCCAACATGCACGCAGGCAGCTGAAAGATGAAAGACCCTGAACCACAACAGGCCTATACATTATATCACTTTGGGCTAATCCCATTCTACACCAAAGCATGAAGAAAAATCAATGTGTGATTGTCTGTTGATTATGTGGTGTGTAGCTAAAACATTCTAACACGACCTCTAGTGACATGTCATGACATTAAACATAAGAAAATATTATGGCTATGGCTACAGTTATACACGTCAAAATAATAATATTAAACATCCTGTCTTCTAACAGTCATCAACTTTCTGTCTAGTTATCCTTGACCATAAGCAACCTGCAGCAACTCATGAGAATGACTAATTTAACAGCCAGAGCTAGACATCCTGTCTACAGTAAACATTTCTAATACATCAAGTATCTAACCAATATCTATCTGACTAAAAATACCTAACATCACTGACACTGTGACATCTTATATCAGTTTCTGTGAGGATGTGTGTGTGCCCAAAAAGTCCTTCTGCACATACAACAACAACAACAAGCCCTGGTTTACAGCAAGACTGAAGCTGCTTCGTCATGCCAAAGAGGACGCTTACAGAAGTGGGGACAGGACTCTGTACAGCCAGGCCAGGTACACACTGACAAGGGAGATCAGAGCAGCAAACAGAAGCTACTCTCAAAAGCTGAAGGCTCAGGTTTTAGCCAATGACCCGTTGTCTGTGTGGTGTTAGATATTACCCGGTTCTTTTATTGAAAGCGCAAGAAGTCAAGACAGGAGAGGACTGTTTAAAATCAACAGGAAATTTACTCAAAGTCTGGGCACAGTGAAGTCATTACAGTGCTGGGATCACAGCGACAGAGCTCCCGCAGGAGATCCATTCTCTCAACCCGAGTTACCTTTTTATGTTACAATTGTCTTCTAGGTCCGCCCTGGACAGAAGTACAACATTCAACACTTCGTAATTCTATTGGCCATTTGGTGTAAGCAGGAGCTCACACCTCCTTGCTGGAATGTGATCTAAACCGGGTGTGTGTGTGTTGTGATGTGATTTTCCAGGCGTCAACTAATCAATCAACACTGAACAATGGGTTGTCTGCGCTGCAGACCCCCTATCTTTATAGGCTATTGCAGGACAAAGCAGAAACTAGTGAGTATGCTAAACCAGCCTAGGTGAAGGTGCAAAACAGGCAAACAGGTCTTTGTTAAAATGTAAAATAGGCCATCTGGCCAACGGTTTGATAACCCGTTGTGATATGTGAAGTCTTCAGTATCGCTCGACCGATCGCAGCAACATGTCTCACACAAGTTGGATGTCCCTTTTCAACATTGTCCAACTTAGAACTGTAGTACATCAACACCTTTCGGTTGTGTCCTCTACTTTCCTCCCCCTTTTGAAATAGGATGGCATTCACAGTGCCGTCCTTTTCATCAACATCCAAATGAAAAGGCTGGGAGTAGTCAGGTGCATGCAAAGCACATGCGTGTGCCAAAGCCTGTTTTATGGCAACAAAAGCCTCCTCCACTTGTGGAGTCCACAACAAAGTAGAACCTTAGTTCTTATAGCCCACCTCTGTCAGCATGGCACGGAGAGGTGCCACAAGGCCGGTGAAATCGGGCACAAAGTTCTTGCTGTAATTAATAAGTCCTAAGAACTGCATCATGGTCTTAATGGTGGTGGGCTTAGAATGTGAGAGAATATCAGTTTTATTTTGTTGTTTTTTTGTGTGTGACTCAGTCATGTGTAGGCCAGAAGCAGACACCACACATCCCAGATTGTCCTTGGAGACTTTGAAGCCATTCCTGGCTAAATGTGACAGCAAGGATCCAGTGGCTGTCATGATGGTCTCTGAGTCAGGAGCCGCTAACAAAAGGTCATCAAGATATTGTAACAAAGTGACCCCTGGTGGACATGATAGATCTTTCAAGCCAAAGCTGCCACTGCCTGAGGCCCAATGTACAATTGTTAAATGTCAACTGTGGGTGTTCTCTGCGGTGTCTCTATTCCCTGAAGAAAGCCATCCCACAAAGCATCATAGTCATCATCCCCGTACCGAGAATAGTTAAAGGTGCAATGCATTTGTTCAGCAGTTTCTGTGTATTTATGAAGGTTTGAAAGCCAGGGAAGCCACAGCTTGAAGGTATTCCACAAATCTGTTTTTTCAGGTGCAGTTACAAGTCCCCACCACACCTCAGCTGATGAACCAAGAGTCAGGGCTATGCCTGAGGGTGTGGTCTGTAACATTTGTCTGAACGTTGCTTTTGGAGTTGCACAGCGTTGAACAGAACCATCAGGAAAGGTAATGTCAGCATGGCATGGGGACATCATCATTGTCACATTTAGTGAACACATTATGTCACGGGCCAAAAGATTAACAGGACAGGAGGGGGAAAGTAGAAAAGAATGATAAAAGGACAGATTATTCCATTTGCAAGGAACTTTTTCGGAAAGCGGACACTCCTCTGTGTGTCCCGAGAAGCCCACAA
>NW_018128115.1:204501-205358 GCF_001952655.1 Monopterus albus | reverse complement strand
GTGACCAGTGTCCTCTTTCGTTAAAGATCCAGCACCTGTCATCTCTTGGTGGACCTCTTCTGAGAGTCCAAGGTCCTTGAGCTCTTCCCTGTGGTCTGCCACGGTACTGAGGTCCACAGTGCATGGGAGCAGAATCCGACTCATAAGGTGGCACGGTCGGCTGTGGAACAAAAGGTTGCTGCTGTGCATATAGCTGTGCAGCATTCTGCACCAGCATTTGGTTAGTTGTGACCTTAGTTTGATTGACCTTGTCTTGCATTTCCTTCAACTGTGCTTTAGCTACCTGTGCCTGCAAAGAAGAAAGCTCCTTTGCATTCTTTTGTTGTGCCTCCAGCTCATTGTCAATATACTGAGTGACATAAGCTGACCACTGCTCAAAAACAAATGTGTTGAGACCCACTACCTGTCTCAACAGATGCGGTGTAGATGCTGGGAGGGAAGCCTCCACAGCACTGCAAAACAGTGCCCCCATGGTGTCACTGATGGCTGGGTCATCACCAGTGTGGTTCAGATTTCACGCACTCTGAGCAAATACGGACTGCCTTTCTCACCCTCTTGAGATGGAATTCTACACAGCTCAACAGAGTGCGTCTGTACTGGGAATTTCTGGTGTATCACTGGCCAGGTGTAACTGTCGCGCCCCTCCAGGAGTCTGAGTGGACCATATTCTCCACCTCCATTGTCGGTGCGGCCGTTCAGAGCTGTGGCCGTAAGGCCTCCAGTGCCTGTTGTGGTGGCAATCCCCGAACCTGGTGGTGGACACCGGAAGTAAGGGATGCCGTCCAGCTGAAGAAGGAGTCCTTTTGAGCCTGGTTGGCTCGTGGGACACCTGAGGCAGCTGATGGGTACCAGCAAGG
>NW_018128115.1:200634-202725 GCF_001952655.1 Monopterus albus | reverse complement strand
CTTAATCCACGGTGCACCTCCTTTCTCAGTGTCAGGTAGCTGGGATTTAACCATGCTCATATCTTGAAGGCTAAAGGGAGTGTAAGTCTGTGTTATCCCTCCCTGAGGTGAGATGGACTGTAGCAATGGTAGCTGCTGTGAAGGAATGTCAAAACAATCATGGATGTTTCCCTATCCTCTCTGTTGTGATGAAAAATCATGCATTGTGCCATCCCAGCTGGAATCACTTTCATGAGACATTGCTGGTACATCACAACCATGTCTATCTTCTTCCTCTGCGAGAGAGCCAGAGGCACATGTACTGACAACTGGAGATGTGAACTGGTCTAAACAGCCAGATTTTAACTCATTTAGATAAGTCTGTTCGGTAAGTTTGTCAGCTTTACTTCCTGGAACTGATGCTGTGTTCAAAATTCCCCCCTGTACAACCGCCAGGGGCGCCATGTCCTGTGTGGCATCTGTCCAGATAAGCCACTTTTCTGTATTGGCTTCCGCTCTCCTCGTGGAGATTGTGGGGAAGACGGCTGTGTGTCTGAACTGTACTTTGCAATCTTTGCAGTTTGCACTGGAATGCCTGTCTGGTTGTACATCAGTGCCACTCGAAGAATTGACTTCAACTGTCCCATGTGACTTGCTTGAACTGGCTGAAGGAGACTGAAAACACTTGAAAGTCTCCAAAAAGCATACACAATCGGCAAGAAAACCCTCAGCTTGTTTTAATCTGGCTTCTGTTTTGTTCCTTGTCAAAAATGTACAGGATTTTACTTCCTGTCTAGCTTTCACTGTAGCTAGAGAGGCTTGCTTCAAAAACAGCCCTATAGCATTCCCTTGTGGGGGAGGACTGTCACTGTCCCCAAAAATCTGTTTTCTTCTTTTTGCATCTGCATTATCCTGCTTATATTTAGGAACTGTATTTAACCATTTAGACAACTTGTAGAGTACTGACCCCAAAGAGTAAGGCTTGGCCTTTCCCCATTTGCAGACATTATTAAAATTCATGTACACATGACCGACGTTTCAAGTGAAATGGTCTCGGCCCAGAACCTGCTAGATTCGGTTGGGAACCTTCTACACCAACTAGGTTGGTGTGCTCGATCGCTGGGAGTTCACCCAATCAACAGCTCTGTTTTAATTCCACTGAATATGCCGTCACCCTAAATTTCTATAATACAGTTTTCCCATAGACTATGCCCAGCCTCGGAACCAAAAACAACTCTGCCAGAGGTACAAATTCTCTCCATAGCACTTGTTGCTATGGGGTACACATGTGCCGGTGTTCAACAGCCTTCGTGCAGCAAACCACCCACACAGATATTGAAAATAAAAAATATTTCCCTGTGCCCTCATTAATCATTTAACATTTAGCAGTGATCGTCATATAAATATTTAGACATTCAGGAAGGTGCTCCGCTCAGAGAAGTCTCTGCCTCCGACTTCCGCCTTCAGCAAGCCAGCCTTCTCATCGGAGCAAAAATCATAATAATTTTGGAGACAACCGTCAAAATTTGTGGTTATCCACTTATTAATGTGAATTTTACGTCTCTGATAGTCATCATTTAGTAACTAGGGCACTTATGTTCTCTGTCCCTCAAATGAGACTATGTGCTTGTAACTTTAAGATGTGGCATAAACAAAACAGCACATTTTAAAATAAAAGTGTTATCATACCCGTACTGTAATCATTCAATTTTGGATCGGGAATTCACAGTCCACACAGATCAACAAAATTTTGTTAGGTCCAATATGCAGGAATGTTGATCAGTGAGTCCGTTCACCCCCGACTGGAATCCAACTCAGAAATTCAGCCAATTCCGAAGGTCATGGCACCAAGTTGTTATACCCCAGTTCTTTTACTGGACAGATCTGAGTAAAAAAAGGAGTTGGTCTTTCTTGATTTTAGTGCTGGTTTAACTTACAAATATATATATATAGAAATATATGTATAAAAAGGATTACAGAACACAACCCAGGGCTCCCTCCTTCAGACAAGCTGCTCAAGCTGCTGGAGAAGAGAGCAGGGAATAAGCACCAGGAAACCACAGAACCTAAAACTAGCTTTGGGCTAACCCCTTACACAGATGAAGTCCGTCC
>NW_018128115.1:196317-200160 GCF_001952655.1 Monopterus albus | reverse complement strand
GTTACAGGTCACTGTGCACTAAGACAACCAGGCACAGGGACAGTTTCTTCCCCCAGGCTGTCGTTTTGCTGAACACTTGACCAATGATAGTATGACTGGACAATAACCCTCAGTGCAATACCTGTAAATATATACATTGTACAGATTATACAGATTCGTACAGGTCTCTAGTTCTTAAGTACTCCCTATTTATCTAATTTCAACGAGCATTCCTTGTTGTCTGCATTGTTTACTATCTGTTTATACTGCTTATTCTGCATTGCTTGCACTGTTTGTTGATGTTAATACTGCTATTTTGTTATATTACACAGCCTTACGCTAGTTTACTGTTTGCACATTGAGAGCCGATGTATCGGAGTCAAATTCCTGGTGTGTCCATCACACCTGGCCAATAAAACTGATTCTGATTCTGATAAGTAGGATGAAAATATCCATACAAAAAATCATTCCTTTGCCTTTATGGCCCAAATCTGTTTGTAGTTTCAGTAGTTACCCAAAAAAAGTTAAAAAAGCAGTTAAAGGTCTTGAATCACCATGCACTTATAAATGAAGTTGCACTACCCACAAGCTTTTGCAAAATGTAGTTAAACTACTACTTTAATTATCTGTACTTCACTACTCCCCAATATTTACTGATCTGACCTCATGATACAAAACACATCTGGTTTCCTGTCACTTCTGCAGGAGCAGGCTGCAGAGCTGAAAACTCACTTTATGAACTTTTAAACTCTTTAAATATAAAATGTCACTGTAACTGAGACATGGCAGCACTGAATTCAGAGAAATAAGGATCTATTTAAATACTAACTTTCATTACATTGAATTTAAGACACAATTTTAAATAAAACATAAAATGTAATATTGCCTAATTAATACAGTCAGCTTATCAATAAATAAATATGACTGGCACCTGGTTTTGTCAATAAAGTCTTCACCTTTGAAGGTATATTTATTTCCGTTTTTGTTTTTATCATCCATTGGTCTTTATTCCACCAACATGCAAATCATAGAGCAGAGAACACACAGCACAGATCAATAAATCAATAACTCTCTACAACCAGTCACAGATGGAACAGGATGGGAAGTGCACGCCCTGTTTTCTACTGTCAGATCACTGATCACATCATAACCCTCAGCAGTGGCATCACCAGACAGAAACCTAATAAACAAATGAAGCTGCTTCCCAGAGTGCTGCTGTGTGGATGATATCATCGTTACATCACACCATGATGCTGCGCATGTCACACACTGCAAAATGATACCACAACAAAATGCATCATGGGATGCCAAATGGCACTAAAAAAATCCAATAAGAGAAAACAAAAGTATCACGTGACTGTTGTCTCTTCTCCGAACTGAAAGTTCACAATAAATTAGAAAAACCACAATCTCTGGTTACCATAACGACTAACGAATCTGAGGCTGTGTTGTACAGAGCTGCAAAACACTGTTGGCCAAATACATAGGAATAAATATGTAGAAGATACTGAAAATGAGAATACAAATCAGAATTCACAGAATTAAAAAATGTTGAATTAAAAAAAAAACGGATCAAACACATCGCTGAAATTAAACAAGGGTTTAAAAAGTAAAAGTAAAATAACGACAAAATATAATAAAGGCAAAAAATATCTTAAATATAAAACATGCCTATGAAATAGTTTAAGAATCTTGAAAGATTGAATTTTTTTCTGTTTAAGAAGCAAAATAAATCAAATATAAAAATTAGTTAAAGTGTTTTAATCTCCACTGAACCAAGTTTAAAGATATGGATGAGAGTAAATGTTTACAGCAGGCTGATCTGATCAGTTGGTAGGAAACAGTAAGAACTACAAATAGATAAAACTAACAGAGCTGTCGATCTTTTATCCATGAAGAAGATAAACAGCTGGCTTGTTAGTGTCTTCTCATTAGTAATGCAGAGAGAGCGCCACCTGCTGGACAAGCTGGGCTTATACTCACAGACTATATTTTTCCCTTAGTTGCAGGTATGTGTGTGCATACATTTGTTGTTAACACTCTTTAAATTGTAGCTCCACACTTATATAAACGTATTAGTTATAGTCAGACACCATCCTTTATTTGCAGATAAATATGCACATAACTTTACAGTAATTGTGACAGACATAATTGAGATGTATTTATTTATTTTGTATTTAGTTGAGGTTCCATACGTTTGTGTTATTATTGCAGTTACTGTGGGGACATGAATCAATTTGTTGCCCACACAGGTTTGTAAGTGTGTCATAAGAGGAAATCTGTGATGTACCCCCCATATTGTTGTAGTTATGTGTGTACATAAAGTTGCTATATGCCTCATACACAAATGTGTGACGTTGGTGACTAGAACAGTAGAGAGGTCTCAAATGTCCCCGCTCAGGCTCCGCCTCCAGCAGGTTGAACAGAATCAGCAGCAGTTAATGAGAATATTCAACAAATAATACTGACTAATCAGAATAAAATAGCTAAGTCATATTATAAACTTGTTTTGCGTGTTCTTTTCACAATTTTCCAGACTTTTTGGAAAATCTTGTTTTCCCCACCAGGTTATCACCCCCCAGAACCTTAATCCTGGAATGTTATTGGTGTTTTGCCTCTTCGGTTAGATTCAGGTTTTGCTTGGATCAGGACTGATACGGGGTCTGTTACCCTTGTCTTCTCAGTCGGACCACTCCTGGTCCTCGGGTTCAGACTCTTCCTCTGATTCACTGTATTCAACGGCAATGCGCCGCGACAGGATGGTGGCGACGTCATTTCCTGTGGGCTCTCGTTTCTTGGCCTCCTCCTGCTCACGCTGCTCCTGGACCTTTCTCAGCTGGATCCCTGCAGACCGGTAGAAATCAGAACCTCAGGAACATACTTAGACTATAGTATGTGTGATTCTAAGAGTCCAGAGACAGCAGGTTATTTTGGCAGTAACAAAGATGATTGAACGTTTCTGTGCTTAAAGCTGAAATCAAAAACTTTATCCACGTAGTTTAATTTATTTAAGTCACTGTCATAAACTGTATATAAAAGATGGATGATTTTAATTGCATAGTGGCTTCCCTCCACTATGCAAAAGTGAAGTCAAAATATTGTGCATATGGCGGCGGCCATCTTGGCCACAGAGTAGTTGAGTGGCATATCAGACACTAATCAAAGCTGCCAAACCACCTGAAGTACAAGCCTTTTTATATAATCAAATAGGTTATTAAAAACAAAAACCAGAAAAACGACCACTTGTACACACATCAGTGTGGTAATATCTACCAAAATCCAGAGAAATTTAATTTGTACTTTGAGTGTTTAAATTTGGCTCATGTCGCATCCACTAACATTTCAGTGGTCCGTATACAAAACACCACTGGTGTCAGGTGCACTGTGTTCTCTGAGACAGAAAAAACTGCCATTATGACTTAGCATGCTAGCTATTAGTAGGTCAAAGTCAAAGTGTTTGTCATTTGCACAGTTAGGAAACGTGTTTCCCTGTACAATGAAATTCTTACTTTGCCGTCCACATGAATGCCACAAAATACAAATGAAATATAAAGTAGATAAATAAGTAACACAAAATCTAAGGCACTTTAAGCAGCAAATGCAGCAATATAATAAAAATATATAAGAATATACAGTAATAAGAGAATGTATGCTTCATGGGAGCAGCTAACTGACTTGGTACTAATGCGGCACATAGGCCCAGAACGTTACTAATTGATTAGCAGCTGACCTCTGCGTATGGCAGCCAGCAAGTCACTGCGGGCATCGTTCATTGGGACGTTAGGTCCGCCCGGAGGCTTCCTGACGTCTGTCGTTGGGGGTAACGGGGGTGCAGCCGAGGCTGAGGGGAGGAACAGGCCTCCC
>NW_018128115.1:193046-196295 GCF_001952655.1 Monopterus albus | reverse complement strand
AAAAAAAATCAAATATTAATTTGTGTTGTTTTGTTTGGATCCAGTCAAATCCAAATTGTCCCTTACCTTGGTTACCAGAGGGGGCTGCAGGGTGCAGTGGTGTTGCCATGGCAGCGGCGTGGGCGGAGCTGTTGGGAAACGCCATCTGTCCACCTGATGGCATGAGTGGGGGAGGCGGCGGGGGGGCTGGAGGGATCTGGTGATCTCTGAGGAGAGATGGAGGTCAAAGGTCAAAAAAGAGTCATACCAGTGTGCACTGCAGGCTTTATGCTGCTGCAGGAAACGTGTGTGTGTGTGTGTACTTGGCTTCCTTGGAGCCATTGCTCCTTGTTCCGTTCTGACTGGCTGAGCTGACAAGTGGCTGCAAGTGGTGGTGGTGGTGGTGTATCTGGTTGCGGCCCAGTGAGTGCTGCCGAGCTGATGCCACAGTGACCGCAGAGGCAGGTCGAAGGGCACGGTCTAACGACTGAGTTTGACCACTTCCGCCGGTTGCAATGGCAACGTGATCCTTCCCATCATGCCCATTCCCATCACGGTGGTGGGGGCTGGAGGGGAAGGAAGGGTTGTCTGACATTCCCGACCTGAATGGGGCAGAGGCAGCTTAATTAGATGTCTGAGTGTCAGCGGTTCTGAGGCATTTTAACAAACTCGATGGGAGATGTTTCTTGTACATGGATTACCAGGTAGCTGGAATACTGTTGATGATTTAACATAATACCAGAATCTACTGGTTCTACTAAAGTCTCACGGACATGTCATGGACATATGTCCGTAATCTCAAACATACTTGGGAGCAGGTTTGTTCTCAAGCTTATTTTCCCACAACTCCCCCTCAGTGCCCACCCCCCACCTGCACCTTTGGCTTTAAGTCTTCAGCCAACTTCAACACTTGTCTCAACCACGGAACCATCCAGCTCCTCCTCACCCCCCACTTCACAACAGCAGTAAAATCATCCTCTGCCTGATAAAGCCACAACACATCCTGTCACTCCAGGGGATTGTGTCTTACTGATATCTGAGGGGTCCAGGTTACAAGGAAGGTCATGATTTCTCCCAGGACAAACTAGGGCCCAGTCATAATAGCTATCCCGTGATAATAGCTAACAGAAGGAGGATGGTGCACCCTGCTCAGCCATATAAATATAACCCCCCCCCCCAAAAAAAAACAATTGCATGCCATATTCATAATTCCTGAGTTTGGTTTTATACTGTTTTCTACAATCAACTAACTCTCCAGCATGGCCAAACATGGACTTTCACTCACAAACCATATGTAATGATTTAGCTTCTTTTTTCACATTAGGTGTTCCAACACTCACACCAGTCCTCCAGTCTAACAGGTATAATCCAGTTAAATGGTCAACATTTAGTCCTGTTTGTCCTCAAACACTGAAGGATGTAGTCATGAAACTAAGCTCATCTAGTTGTTTGGATATTTTACCAACATACTTTCTTAAAAAGGTATTTACCTGCTTGGAATTTAACTTATTTGACACAGCAAACAGTTCCCTTCTATCAGGCACCTGTCTTAGTTCTGTGAAAATAGCTGTTGTTAAAGTTCCACTCCAGAGACATTTTTCATATGATATGAGCTTAAAGAAAACAGACTGCACTGAGGGGTCGTCAGAACCAAACCATTCCATCAAATGGTACTGTTTCAGTTGGGAGAAAATGATGCATTGAGGTGGACTGTTAGTGCCTCATATTAAGGGCACAACAAGAGGAGCTGCGCTCTGACCGCCACACAGCCGCTGTGCACTGACCCGAGCTTTCTGCCAAGAGGCAGTTTTTTTATAGGATTGTTAATGTGGAAAATGTAATGACGAGCACAGTTTTAGAGCTATTTGAAAACTACCTGTCTCTGAAACTGTTCCTCTTAGTTTTCATAGTCTTCTTCCTATGTGCTTTAAAAACAAAGGGAATTAATTGATCTGAGGCTTATTACAGTTTTTTAAAAACTTGCTGTGGAGGCAAATTGTAATGATAATGGTAACACAGGACAGTGACGCCGGTTTGCAGAATATTCTTAGACTTTACTTTCACCTGTTCCCAGGTTCTCGCTGTGCCTGTACTCGCTCTGAACATGATACAGAGACATGATACTGTCATATCAAAGCATTGTCTATGCAGTTATGGCCACATTAAGGATTGAAATGGAATACTTGTGCCTTTAATTTGTCAGACACTTTATGCCTCCGTCTCTCCACATTTTCACCACTGTTGCAGAGTTATCTTAGGTACAAATGAACTCCATGGCCTCCAGCAGACGCTTTCGATGCAGCGGTGACAGACTGTACTCTTTTATTTGGACAGCTACATGTAGAAATCAGCTGATCTCGGTTTTGGCTGTCGATATATAGAGTCAAGTCAATGACCACAGCAGTCCACACTTATCTTGGATGACTGAATCCAGCTTTTCTAATCAACAACTCAGGTGGGGGACAAATTATCCAGACAACCTTAACTGGCATTAAAAAAATCCAGGATTACTCAACCGATCTTGGATCTGTTAAGTGATATACAAAGAACACCTCCCTAGGCATGTGTATTAGTGTATTTACCTGTCAGGTGACATCGAGCCATCTGAGGTGTGGTAAGGGGATGGTGTTACTCGAGTGTCTGGGCGGAGCTCCTTGTCATAGGCCATCAGGTTCCACTCCTGCCGCCTGTTACGAGCTTTCCGAACCTTTACAGAAAGAAGAACAAGAGTTAATGTGATAAAACAGTGGGTTATTGATACGGTGATACTAATGACAGAGCTAGACAGAAACGTCACCTTCTTCACCTCCCGTCCTGAAGACTCCTCCACATGTTTCTGCTCCTGAACAAAAACATGAACTTTTTATTCTAATTTCTATTTATTCTAACTATTCTTATTGTTGTGTTTACCCACTGACGTTTCCTGACATGCAAAGTGTGATTTTTCATGTAGAGGAACATAAAGACAATAGACGGATGGCTGGATGGATTGGATGAACCTTCTGTCGTCTCTTCTCTTTGCGTTTGTTCTCAGTGGCCTGCAGCATTTTTTCCTTCCACAGATTGAAAAAGTAAGAGGGATCAGTGTAGAACTTCAGTCCATCCTTCTTATCATCCCTGCACAGACCCAAACACATTAACTTAAATTCATTGGAGTCACCCTAGGTCAAAGGTTGAAATAAAGACAGGACAAGAGTTAGAGGGCTTTGTAATGAAATGTAAAAAATACATATGTGTTAAAACAAATCTAGTATAACAGCTGGATATACT
>NW_018128115.1:192026-193000 GCF_001952655.1 Monopterus albus | reverse complement strand
TACAGCACCCCATGGAGTCAATAAATCTGACTCTATGACTGTTCAGATTTGTTTTCACAAATACAGAACCTGACTTGGATTTGCAGTTTCTGCCAAAAAGACACAAACATGCTAAACTACTGACCAATCCAAATTTTCAGACCCCACCTACTGGTTTAGTTCTAAAACAGACCACTTGGTGAGGACTACTAGTCTGGTCCACTGTCTAGGATCTAGGGTTAACTGACCTGTAGGGAGTTAGGATGTTGAGGGGTGGGGGCTTGTCACAGCGTTGGTACATCTCCAGTACCGGGTTGAGGATGGAGCTCCGTGACACCACCTGCTGGTCCTGGATGGTACTGCTCCTGAAAGCCTTCCTCATGTTGATATCCTGCAGAGATACTGCACCACAAGCAGTAGCATTACTACCTCGGTGTAGTAGTAGTTGTAGTAGGAGCAGAATTGTGATCCTGCTAGGTGTTGTAGTATAGGTATTTGACGTCTTTGCATTTTATACAAGCTTGATAAATGTGCACAATTTATGGTTTATAAACACACACAGGAACTTGAGAAGATAAAGAAATGGTGTGACAGTAATATACTATCTCTGAATCTGGATAAAACTAAATATATGGTATTTGGGAATCATAGACTAGATAATGAACTTCAATTGAAAATTGGGGGAGCTAATATAGAATGAGTACTTAAAATTAACTTTCCAGGTGTCATAGTTGATGACAAATTCTCTTGGAAATTGAATATCAGATATGTTCAGCACAAAATAACAAAAAATATATTGATATTGGCAAGGGTTAGATATATTTTGGACGGGAAAGCACTACGCATTTTGTATTCTTCACTGATTTTACCATACTTAGAGTATGGCGTTGAAAACTGGGGAAATACATACAAAAGCTCACTTCAACCATTGTATATATTACAAAAAAGAGCGATAAGAATTGTGCATAAGATGGGGTACAGGGATCACACCAATG
>NW_018128115.1:181727-191973 GCF_001952655.1 Monopterus albus | reverse complement strand
TGTATTTCCATAAGTGGGGTAAAACTATGGAATAATTTAAGTGTAGACATAAAAAATAGTAATAGAATTGATGAGTTTAAACATAAATATAAAGGTATGTGTCAATCAAGATATATGCAAGAACATATTTAATGATTAATCAGATGGAACATTGTGGGTGTGGGGTAAGAATGTTAGCACTCTGTAATAACTCTTTAGTATATTACTTGTGTGGCGAAGAAGATAATTATCTATGAATGTAATTATGCATGAATGTTAACACTGTAATAATTCTGTAGTATATTACCTGTGTGGTGTAGAGGATAATTATTTATGTAGAGATATTGCTTAGGACTTAAAAGTTGTAAGATGATGTCATGGGGTAGGACTAGATAAGTCTAACTTCTTCCTACTCCGTTCAAGCATGTACTAGGTATAAGTAAACTGATATTGGATTATTATTGTTGGATATGTGTGAAATTACGTGTTGACATATCAACTGTTTTACATGCTTGAATGAATAAATCAAATCAAATCTGAGAGGAGGCTTATTCAGGTCAGTATAATCCCAAATGACAGGCAGGTCAGTCCAGCACTTGCCCCCTCTTCCTCCACAGCCAGGTCTTGATAATGTGGCAGTATGAGGATTTGAATTGTCTTGATGAAATATGCATGGGTGTCCCTGGAAAAGACATCGTCTTGAAGGCAGCAGATGTTGCTCCAACATCATGCTTTTTATTATATTCTTCTTATATTTTTTATTACTTACTGTGCGCATGACAATAAACACTTTGACCGTGACCATCTCTGTGTATTGTTCATCATTAATGGTGCCATCACAGACCATGACAGACCCTGGCTTTGGGACTTGTTGCTGCTAACAGTCTGGATGGTTCTTTTTGTCTTTGGTCTGAAGCACATGGTGTCCATTCCTTCCAATAAAGACCAGAACACACAGTGTGATGGTCCGTCCCAGACGCCTCTGAGTCCGGAGCAGTCGACTTCTGGACACTGTTGACACAGAGCTTCCTTTTGGCACAGCACAGTTTTAAGCAGCATTTATGGATGTAACTACATATTGTAGTGGCTGACACAGGTGAGCCAGAGTCATCCTGAGCCCATGTGGTTATACCGCTTATAAAAGAGTGATGATTCTTGATGCGGTGTCGTCTGAGGGATCGGAGAGCTTGGTCATCCAGTTTAGGCTCGGTCCTTGACCTTTATGCACTGAAATCCCTCCAGACTCCTTTAATCTTTTAATGATGTTCTGCATCGTAGAGGGTGACAGATCCAAATCCCTTCCTATTTTGTTTTTACACATTTCAGTAATTTGCTCCCACATATGTTGGCCAACTGGTGGTCCTCGGCCCGTCTTCGCTCCTAAAGGGCTCGGCCTTTCCTGGATGCCACTGTTGTACCAAATCATGATGCAGTCACCTGTTGACATGGCCTGTATCAAATGGAATCATTTCATTGTTTTACCTCATTACTGGTCCTGAAATGCAGCCGGCCCGACGTTTGTTGGAATGTGTTGCAGTATCAGAATTGAAGTTAACAATGAATAAAACTGATGAGGTGTCACATCTACTAATGTGCTGCTGTATTGTTTTCAGTGTGACACAGGACACAGATGATTTACACATCACTGTTTTCAGTTTTAATTTTACATACCATCCCAACTGTTTCTGATTTGGGGTTGTAACTGCAGATTTGCAGGTGATGCTTCACATTTTTAACAGAGAGGACCTGTGGTTGTGCTCTAACTGTTTGGCTATTACAGTTTTCAGCTGCCTTGGAGAGGTGGTTTGGACAGCAATGCAGATTCTGTTCTTGTCAGAGAACAGTACACAGTCATTTACTCTTTCAAGGAATTGTCACGAGGTTCAACCATACTACATTGGTTTTGTGATGCTGGAGAAGGGCAATGACTGGTTTCTCAGGGTATCTTGTGGGGCTACAGTCAGAATATGGGGTGCTGGGCCTTTTATTAGGAGGCCCTTAGTGCTTGTACAACCAGAATGAGGGCTGTGTTGTGTTTGTATTCTCCTTAGAAGATGTCAACCACGTTTTTGGCGGTGAGTGGGCTGCAGCAGGGTTATTCCTCATCACTGATTTCATACAGACCCTGAAGGCTCAGACTCTGAGCTCCAGTGTGTTGTGAGGAGACTTTAAATCAGTTAGGGTCAGAATCACCACTTCGAGCGCTGCTGGGACCAGGAGGATTGCTCCCTCATGGTTTGTGTGCTTTTGCCCCCATAAATAATTTTTATGAATGGTTTATGAAGGCAGTAAGATGAAAGATGAGGCTGGGACCATGCAGTGCTGGCTGTAGTGAAACCCCCAAAAGGCCTGGTGTGGGGTGTTCAGATGTAGGTGCTGTTGACTAATGATGACAGCAGTGTCCATTACCCACCTTCCTCCACAGTGGAGTCCAGCTGTGTGACCTTTACTGCCAGCAGGTCTACTCGCTCCTGCAGGCTGCTCATCCTCAGGTAGAAACTGTTGGCTTCCGTGAAGAGCTCACCAAAGATGTCCTCTGCATGACGACCTGTGTGTCACCAAGGCCAGACAAACCAGAATAACCTTGTGTTATCAACAGTAACATTACAGCTGAGGTGAGATCAGAGCACCATCAGCACTCACTGAGTCCTCCCAGCTGTTTGATGACGGCGGCCAGGGTGCTGTTGGTGACACACTCCAGCTCACTGGCGACCCCATTAGGCAGCGTGCCGCGGCACAGAAACCTAGGTTCAATGATCCGCTTCACCAATGGCATAGCTGACCTGGACAGAGAGAGACAGACATTAATGTGTGCTGATGTGAGGGATTATTACTGACACTCCAAGTGAGCTGACTTTCAGTGTGACCTCCCAGTGAAGTGGTTTCGATTGTCTGGATAAACTGTTGGCTTGTGTGTAAGCTGTCTGATTGTCTTACTATCAAACTCCTTCATCTCAGCTCCTGCAACTTGGTGAAGAATCATGATACTGTCACTGATAGTGAGAATATAGTGGTGATGAGGGTTGTGGTAGACCAGAATGTCCATCACAAGGATGCTAGAGATTTCGGAGAGCAAAGTACACTACTCCACACATTCAGAGTCAAACAGCGTTCCTCCATTTTTCTCTACAGTTGTAATGTTCCACAGTCCAACAGAGCCTATGGAGGTCAACTTAAATGAACCATTGCAATTAACCTGGTGGGAAATCACCACATTGACTAATGCAGCTGCCTGAGAGCTTAGACACTAAAGGTTGGGCAAACTTTCTCAAGCTCATTGAAAATAAATCTGAAGTTGTGTTATTTACACCACAGCATTTAACCAACATGATTTCTCATGATCTTTGATTCAGCATTGAAATTTGAAAACAAAGTAGATTCATTCAGTTCCACATGGTCTCCAACTCACTTCTCTGTGACCTGTAGACAGTCGTCCTTGATATCCTGGTGCCCCCGATCACTGTAGCTCCATATTTTGGTTTCACTCAGTCTTTTTATTACATCACCAACTCATTCAAACTGCTGCAGCAAGACAAACAAAGGGGACAACTTTCCTCCTGCACTGACTTCCTGTTCTTCATAGAACTGAATTTAAAGCTGCATTAACCAGATTTCACAAAATTTGGATGAATCAAGTAAAAATTTGTCTGAAAAAAGTGTTGTCTCCCTGCCGTTCTAAACCCCGATCCCACCCCCACCCCACTCTGGCCACTGTTGTTAAAATCCATGCTGCACCCCAGCTGCTCCCAGGTTATAAGACCCAGTTTTTGAACCAGTACTGCTCCCTGTGCAGGTTCAACCTAAGATGGGCACAGACCTGTTAGACCCAAGAGGCTGCGTTCTGTAGCACAGAAAGAGGGTGACAGAGAAGGAGGTGAAACCAGGGTTAACGTCAGTTTGGCATGTCGACGATGGAGAGCACTAAAAGCTAACGGCTGACCAGATGTGGCTTTTTCCTGCTAGACACATAAGCACTGTAGCTGGCTAACATGTATATGTCGGTATCATTAGAAAGCTAACATTAGCTTTTCAATTTTGTCCACATAGCATTTTAGTGAGAAGTTATTAAAATTGACACCATCAAATCAGAATCAGAATCAGTTTATTGGCCAGGTGTGACGGACACATGAGGAATTAGACTCAGGTACATCGGCTCTCAATGTGCAAACAGTAAACCAGCATAAGGCTGTGTAATATAACAAAATAGCAGTATTAACATCGACAAACAGTGCAAACAATGCAGAAAAGGCAGTATAAACAGACAGTAAACAATGCAGACAACAAAGGAATGTTCATTGAAATGAGATAAATAGGGATAAAATAGAGTACTTAAGAAGTAGAGACCTGTACAAGTCTGTATAATCTGTACGAGGTATATATACACAGGTATTGCACTGAGGGTTATTGTCCACTCATACTGTCGTTGGTCAGAGCGACAGCCCGGGGGGAAGAAACTGTCCTTGTGCCTGGTTGTCTTGGCGTACAGTGAGTTCAAACAGATTGTGTCCAGCACAACTAGAACAACGGTGAGTTTGTTCAACTATCGACGCATAACATGAAATTTCTCTTGTTTCATGTACAACTCACGTTTACTTTATAAAGCTGTGTGTCATGTATGTAACACTGAACATGATGCAATAGTGGCCAGAATATTATTACTGCTGCGCTACCTGACTCCTATGACTCTCTGCAGCTGCTGTGACCACATATGATGTAGTTTCAGAGACAGGGCAGGAGGGAGAAAAGGAGGGGACACTGCTTGGAGTTTGTTTGGACTCTGGTACCGGCTATCCAGGACGGCCAGTGTTAAGCTCAGTGAAGCCAGATAACCCCGAGCCAGGCTAAGTTGAACTCGCTGTGGTACAGGCCCCTGGTGGCTGTGCACACACACAGATACTGAGTGTATGTGTGTTGCAGGGCATCACCATGGTAACACAGTCAGCCTTTACATCATGCTCTGCTGCAGTACCATGGCTACTGTTGCTAGGAGATGGGTGGGGGCTACAACACAGCCTCACTACACAGTGGAATCTCATCTCAACATGTTGCTGATGCTTCCAGGCTGATCTGGATCCAGTGCTGTGCTGTCAGAACAAACAGATCCTGGATCAGCTGGTCCAGCAGCTGTTTCATTCACTGGGGAGCCTCAGAGAGGACAGTGGTAACATCTTTAGTGTACTGCCAGTGATGTAAAAAGTTAGTACAGCTCAGTTTATCACAGCTCACTTTGACAAACACACGTGACTGTTCACACATTCACTTCAGCCAGTGTAATAATCTGGCTGCAACAACAGGTGTCAACAGGATGTGCAGTGGTGGTCTGGCATGTCATTGTGGCTACTGCATTACATCATTACAGTACATGTCGTCACAGTGACGGTACCCAGCTAAAATCCATCCGCACAAACCAAAACTGAAACACATATATGCACTATATGGATGCATTACGTCACCCAGTCATACCTGTGTGATGGTGCCGCGCGCGTGTTCAGGCCTGTTCACACATGCTGACACTTGATCGACCTATCAATAAGCTGATCAATGGATACGTGTCCATCAGGATTTGTACGGTCGGTCCACCGGGACCTGATGACGGATGGGTCACGGTTTTAGTATGAATGAAGACGCAGACAGTCACGGCCCGCGGATCCATCACAGCTGAGCCGTCGATAATAGGTCAGTTACAAACCGATAAGAGCCGATACCAGATCGACAAGACTCACCGCTGGCTGAGGAAGACTCTGCTTCGGCGTTCGATTCGTTCTGCTGAGGCTCCTCCGTCACAGAGGTGTGGGAAGCAAGCTCATCCTCTGGTGCTCTCACCGGGAACGGATGCAGGGAGAGGAGGAGGGTACCTGTCGGCTCCTGTCGGCTCCTCGGAGATTCTCGGCTTCTGTCGGCTCCTCAGTCAAGCACAGGCGAAGAGAAGCTCAGCCAATCAGAACCATGAAAATAGAATCGTTGCGACTGTGAGTGGTCAAAACTGTAGAGGCTCACGTGACTGCTTCGGGTCAATGTTTTGGAAACAGCGAGATTTATCATCAAAATAACTTAAATAAATAAATTAATGTTTAGAAATAATAATAAATATATACATTATTTTTATTTGCACTGATCTTATTTACTCTATTTTAGTCATTTATTGTGATTTTATTCTGCCATGTAAAGTACGTTGGTCAGCTGGATGTTGTTTTTAAAGTGCTATATAGATCAATTTGATTTGATAACTACTCAAATCCACTTTTATATGTCTAGCGTCAAATCACAACAAAAGTAATCTCAGGGCACTTTACATAGTAAGGTAGACAACCCCCAGTCTCAGTTCAGGAGGCAGACACCCTCTCTACCTTTAAGATTAGACTTAAGACGTCCCTTTTTGATAAAGCTTATAGTTAGGGTGGATCAGGTGACCCTGACCCTTCCCTACTTATGCTGCTTCTAACAGAAGCTGTGAAGGACAGAGTCTGCAGTTCTTCTTCTGAGTGAAAATGTTTTCTAAAGTCACTTAGTGCTGATATTGGGACTAAATTGTCATGAAGATATGGTGATTGTTATTGATCATGCAATAGCTCACAGGTTGTTTTGGGAAGAGAGAGTGAGAGACAGAAGCTGTAGTTCTCATCACTTTTATTATATGTCATGAGAGCAGCAGGAGAATCTTCATACTGTTGAACATCTGGGAAAAGCGAGAGCCTGAGAAACAGAGCCAGTCAGCAGGGCTGCTCACCATCACCTCAAAGTTGTCAAATTAAATATGGTCAAGTAAACCGTCCTGGACACCATGGCTCTGTTATTTTACAATTTCCACCCTTGTATGTCTTATATAATAAACTCTTATTATCGTCCCCACAGGGTCTCAGTCATACTTTTACACTGTGCACAATACAACTGTGAAACAGTATTAAATTATGTTCTATGTGGTTTTGAACAGTTTTAAACTTAACCTGGTGAACGTGCAGAGACCCTGACAGAAACTTATTCTACATGTACAAGAACTAGGTGATGTCTCCTTCTCTACTTTGGACACCAGCACCCTCTGTCCATCAGTCATGTGTTCATGTTGCTCCATCAGAGACCAGCAGCTGGTCTTCTTTCCGGTCTGGTGAATCCATTAGAGTCTCTCACACTCAAACTCAGGGCCAGTCTCAGAGGGGCGGGACGTGTCAATGTAGAACACCTCCTTGTTGACAGGCCGGGGCGTAGATGGTGGGCTTCCCATCCTATGGTCTAGGCTGGGGGTCGGGTTGGGCTTCTCAGCCTGTTTTAGAGGGACTTTAAGTCTGGTTCCACCTCCTATACCAAGGCGGCCGTGGGCGTCGGCCTTCTGCTTAAAGTGCTTCAGCTTGACAGTGTCTTTGACATTACTGGAGCAGGGAAGCAAGACGGCCACGTCTTTACGGAACTTGGAGCTGAGTCCGAAGTAGATGAGGGGGTTGTAGAAACTGGCAGACTTGGCGAAGAGGCGGGTGAAGATGCTGGTGAAGTTAGGCACATGGAAGCCCCAGGCAGACCACATGGACACGACGGCATATGGAGACCAGGCCAGGATGAAGGCCATGCAGATCACTATGGAAACCTGAAGGAAAAATGACGCCTGATTATTCTACCAATAGCATGCTGAGTATGACCTCATCTGCTGAGGTCATAGGTGGTTTTTTTATGGTAAGTGTTGACTTGGCCCCATCAGCACTCAGGGGACTGGTCAAACTCACAATGGTGACGTCTCTCTCGAGCTTCCTCTGGCGGTCAGTCGGGTCTCCCTCTGCTGACAGAGTGTTGCCTCTCTTCACTGTGTTGATGATAGACACGTAGCAGAAGAGCATGGTGAGCACAGGGAGGAAGAAGCAGCAGATTAAGATAGAGATGATGTAGGACTTGTAGACGCTTGAGTAGTTCGCTTTGGCCCAGTCGATTTCACAGGTTCCATATCCGCGATCTGCAAAGGGGGGCCACAGAGAGGTCAGAGGTTAGAAGTAAAAGCAAAGTTTGAAACCCAATGTTATTGCACTGTTCTCATGCCTGTGTAGCTCCCCCAGCCGAGCAGCGGGGCTCCAGACCACAATCCAGCTATGGCCCAGATCAGCAGCAGACACACAGACACACTGGTCCTGCTGATGTGACAGGCTGAAACACAGACATGCTGATTTCATATTCAAACTGACACATTTCAAACAAGGCAGCAAATTTCAAACAGATAATATGGAAACTTGGATTTCTGTGTGATGGGTAGCTGTGGCCATATTAACGTCACCTGCTCTGCTCTGTGATTCAGCCCTGCCATTTATTCAACCCAAATTCCAAAAGGCGTGGAACACTGTGGAAATATGCTTAAATGTTTAACTGAAAATAGTACAGACAACATATACATTTTATGTATTTATTTATTTTAAATATGCCAGCAATGGCACAGTAGAATGGTGAATGGTGGTTAGCGCTGTTGCCTCACAACAAAAGGGTTCCAGGTTTGAACCCCGGCCGACCCAGGACCTGTCTGAGTGGAGTCTGCATGTTCTCCCTGTGTGGGTTCTCTTTGGGTGCTCTGGCTTCCTCCCACAGTCCAAAGACATGCAGCTTAGGTTGACTGATGACTACTGTCTGTAGGAGTGTGTGTGGTTGTTTGTCTACATGTCAGCCCTGTGACAGACTGGCGACCTGTTCAGAGTGGATTCTGCCTCTCGCCCTGTGTCAGATTGGCCGCGGCCCTTGTTAAGATAAGCTGTGTAGATAATGGATGGATGGAATCAGCCAGCAACACATTTCAGAACAGTTAGGACAGGCATATTTGCCACAGTGCTGCATCAGCTCTTGTTTTAAGAACACTCCATAAGCGTTTGGGAACTGGTCCCTCTCCTCTTTAGCCCGGAGAACACAGCATCCATGATTTCCAAAAAAAATTTCCCACATTGGCTCATAGGACCACAGAACAGTTTCCACTTCACCTCAGTCCCCTTATATGAGCTAGAGCCCAGAGAAGGTGGTGGCCTGTCTGGATCTTGTTTATATATGGTGGTTTCTTTGCATGGTAGAGGTGGAACTTGCATGTATGGCTGCAGTGATGACCCGTGTTCATTGACAGTGGTTTCTATTAGTGTCCCTGGGCCCATGCAATGATTTCACTACAGATTCATGTCTGTGTTTAATGCAGTGTCTCCTGTGGGCCAGAAGATCATGGCCCTTCACTGCTGGTTTTCAGCCTTGTCAGTTGTTTACAGAGATCTATCTAGATTCTCTGAATCTTTTACTGGTGTTATGTACAGTAGATGATGACAACCCCAAACTTTTTGCAATCTCATCTCATCTCATTTTCTTTACCGCTTAGTCCCGAACGGGGTTGCGGTGGGGCTGGAGCCAATCTCAGCCGGCATCTGGCAAAAGGCGGGGTACACCCTGTACAGGTCACCGGTCCATCGCAGGGCCAACACACACACACACACACACACACAAAATTTAGAGTCACCAATCAACTTAAGCTGCATGTCTTTGGACAGTGTGAAGAAGCCGCAGTACCCAGAGAGAACCCACACAAGCACAGGGAGAACATGCAAACTCCGCACAGAAAGGTCGCAAACCCGGAACCTTCTTGCTGTGAGACAACGACGCTACCCACCGTGCCACCATGCTCTCTTTGCAGTCCTACAGTGACAAACATTATTTATAAATTGACTATTTCCCCCACAGAGTGATGAGCCTCATCCTGTCCTTACTGCCAAAACACACAGCCTCTCTGGGATGCTCTCTTTGTATCCAGCCATGATCAAATCAAATCAAATTTTATTTGTATAGCGCCAAATCACAACAAAAGTCATCTCAGGACACTTTACAAAGTAAGGTCTAGACCTTACTGTTATCAATATTATTACATAGGGAAAACCCAACAAATCCCCCTTGAGCAAGCACTTGGCGACAGTGGGGAGGAAAAACTCCCTTTAACGGAAGAAACCTCCGACAGACCCCGGCTCTTGGTGGGCGGCCTTCTGCCTCGACCGGTTGGGGTGAGTGGATAGAGGAGAGACAAAAGAAGAAAAGCAACAAGACACAACAATCAAACACTGATCAGGTCGATGTGGCTGGTGACTGCTCGTCAGAGACATAGAGCTCCAGGGCCAGGGCAACCTGCAGAAAGGTACAGGGAGAGAGAGAGAGGACACACTACGGGAGAAAGGAGACACAAAGTTAGTAATGTGTAATAGTGGCAAGCTAGTGGCAGAGGTGCATGCGCAGACAACTGGAGTTATGACCTGGTCTGAACAGCCAGATTTTAAATCAT
>NW_018128115.1:175713-179484 GCF_001952655.1 Monopterus albus | reverse complement strand
TCAGGGTCACCTGATCCAGCCCTAACTATAAGCTTTATCAAAAAGGAAAGTCTTAAGTCTAATCTTCAAGGTAGAGAGGTAGTCTGCCTCCTGAACTGAGACTGGGAGTTGGTTCCATAGGAGAGATGCTTGATAGCTAAAGGCTCTGCCTCCCATTCTGCTTCTGTGGACTCTAGGAACCACAAGTCAACCTGCACTCTGAGAGTGAAGTGCTCTGTTAGGATGATACGGCTCTACGAGGTCTTTAAGATACGATGGAGCCTTGTCATTAAGGGCTTTGTATGTTAGGAGAAGGATTTTAAATTCTGTTCTGAATTTTACAGGGAGCCAGTGGAGAGAAGCTAATATGGGAGAGATATGATCTCTCTTGCTCGTTCCTGTCAGTCCTCTGGCTGCAGCATTTTGGATTAACTGGAGGCTTTTTAGGGAATTATTGGGACATCCTGATAGTAAAGAGTTACAGTAGTCCAGCCTGGAAGTAACAAATGCATGGACCAGTTTTTCAGCATCACTTTGAGACAGGATGCTCCTGATTTTTGCAATATTGCGTAGGTGAAAGAAGGCAGATCTAGAGACTTAGCTTTTGTGTGATTTAAAGGACATATTCTGATTAAAGATGACTCCAAGGTTCCTCACAGTAGTACTGGAGGTGAGAGCTATGTCATCTAAAGTAACTATATGATTAGACAGCAGATTTCTAAGGTTTTCAGGCCCAAGCACAATGACTTCAGTTTTGTCAGAGTTTAGAAGTAAGACGTTGCAGGTCATCCAGGCCTTTATGTCTTTAAGTCATGCTTGAAGTTTGACCAGCTGATCTGATTCATTTGGCTTCATAGATAAATATAACTGAGAATCATTTGCATAGCAATGGAAATTTATGTTGTGCTTCCTGATAATATTGCCTAAAGGGAGCATGTATAAAGTGAAGAGTATTGGACCTAACACAGAGCCCTGTGGAATGCCGTGACTAACTTCAGTTTGTGTGGAACATTCGTCATTAACATGAACAAATTGAAATCTTTCTGATAAATAAGATTTGAACCAACTTAGTGCAGTTCCTTTAATCCCAATAACATGTTCAAGTCTCTGCAGTAAGATGCTGTGATCAATGGTGTCAAAAGCAGCACTGAGATCTAAGAGGACAAGTATGGAGACAAGTCCTTTATCTGAGGCTAGGAGAAGATCGCTGATGACTTTCACCAATGCAGTTTCTGTATTCTGTATGATGCTGACCTGTTGCCAGGTAAACTAAGAAGTTGTTACAGGTTCCACTTAAACAACTTTTACAGTCTTTTGTTGCCCCTGTCCCAACTTTTTTACATCATGTTGCTGGCATCAAATTCAGAATAAACTTGTCTAAACCAAAATATATGAAATATACTCAGAACATTAGATGTCTTCGTATTGTTACCAAATTCATATTGGGTCAAATTGGGTTTTCAAAACAAGTTTTTATTTACAACTTACACAGTGTCCCAATGTCTTCAGAAATGGGGTTGTATGTTTGAGGCCCAGTGTTTCTGACAACTGGCTCCTCCTGTCATTTACTGTAAATCTTCTTCCTGTATTTTAAAGTGGGTTTTTTCCTAGAGTTCTTTTTTGCTTTTGCTGCATTTGGTCTGCTCAGTGTTAAGTTTGACTTTAGTGTGAAAATGGAGGAAGTCATAAATGTTTCTGCTAATCTGATGGAAACATGCTAGCAACAACATTTAGGCCTGTTTGGGAACTCCTCAGCTGGCCTGTTGTAACATCAACTACAGGTATCCGCACTCAGACCTCTGCTGGGGTGACAGCCTTTGATGTAGCGGGTGATGCTGATCACTGTCAGCGTGTTGATGCTGCTCAGGCCAAACACCAGCGTGAAGAAACCGTCCACCTAGAGGAGACAGGACATGTTACAGGTATGTGCAGGCTCAGGTGAGTCCACTACACTTGCTCTTTAGTCTCCATTGGGTCTCAGGTGTGTGTCACCAAGTGCTTGCTCAAGGGGGATTTGTTGGGTTTTCCCTCTCTAATAATAGTGATAACAGTAAGGTTTCAACCAGGGGTGTCAAACTCAATCGCACAGGGGGCCAAAACTCAAAGATATGAATCGAAACAGACAGGATACAATATTATTACAAAATAAATGAACTTGAACTTAAAATCAGCAACTGTATTTCTGCTAAGGCTTACATTAGCAAACACTTGCTTTTTGTCTGGACACAAGACGTCGCACACGTTCATCATGCAGCTCTTCAGAAACTCTCCCTCGGTAAATGACCGGGCTAATTTGGCTATCTCCTCTGCTGCAATAAAACTTGCTTTCACAGCAGCTGTACTGATAATATGTTCAGTGATAACATCCAACACCAGGCGGTGCTGTTGGTGGACTGTGTATATCCAATCACTGAATAAATATGTCGTCAGACTAAATGGCATCCTGTGTGTAAGTGCAGTCAAAACATGGTACCAGGAGTAAAAGTACAAACTAAGCCAAAATGAACACTATTCACCCGCCAGAAGAGCTAAAACTTTCTGGAAATGTCCACGAAAACTGGAAAGTCTTCAGGCAGAGCTTCTGTAGTGGTTTAAGTAACATGTTAATATGGATTATATAATAGAATAGTAGTTATGGGTTCATTAAGTTCATGTGAGCTGAACAATGAGCTTATATAAGTTGGCCAAGATGTTTCCTGTTTTTGAGTACATCTCAGGGTGTTGTCTCCAAAAACTGGAGACAGGAAGCTAAGTTCAGAAATTGACGTAACAGCCTAAGAAAAGTGGCGAATAACACAGTGTGGCTGAAGGGTGTAGGAGAGAAAGAGAGGATGAGAGTGCTACCGTGAAAGTGTACTGTGGACCCGGCCGGGTGGAGAATAAACTCTGACTGACTGTGGGCTGACGGACTGGCGCTCTGACAATCTTCTTGCTTAATACTTTATCTATCACATTGCAGGAGGAGTGACTCTGTTCTCTGTTTCCTAACTACCAGATTACCTGTTTAACTACTACTCTGTTCAGAATAATTGTAATATTAAATGATCATTTACATTGGGATGATTTGTCTGAATTGATTTAGTCTGTATCACATTCTAGCCACGACAGCTGGCAGCTGGACTCGATGATGAGGACGACCAATGCAAAATAGCATTGTTGCTAACGGTAGCTGGCTGTGCTGCGCTGGATGTGTACAACACGTTCGTCTTCACTAATGAGGATATAGTACTGGAGGACATTTTAAGTAAATTTGAGGACTACTGCACGCCAAGAAAAAACAAAACATATGAAAGGTATGTCTTCCGGAACAAGACGCAAAAGGATAATGAGTCAATAGAGCAGTATGTGACCGATCTGCAGCTCAAAAGTCAGTCCTGTAATTTTGGTACTCAAATCATCCCAATTTGGTGTGATCAGTGATGACATGTTTAGCCGCATGTCGTCATTCAACCGCTGGCTGTCTAGGTGGTGCCCAGAAAATAACATGGGCTTCATAGATAACTGGAAAACATTTTGGGGAAAACCTGGTCTGATTAGCAGAGACGGCATCCATCCCACTTTGGGTGGTGCAGCTCTCTTATCTAGAAATCTGGACGAGTTTGTTTTACAACCTAAATTATGACAACCCAGAGTTGAGTCCAGGATGCAGGGTCACAGTCTTACACGCCTCTCTGCTGTCTCTTTGCAGAGGAGGATGAGAGTGTGCTCCCAGTACCCCATAGAGACTGTGTCTGCCCCCCGCCCACCTAAATTATATAAATCAAGAATCAACTCCAGAGGAGTTATTCATAA
>NW_018128115.1:162237-168514 GCF_001952655.1 Monopterus albus | reverse complement strand
AGCCGGGGTCTGTCGGAGGTTTCTTCCGTTAAAGGGAGTTTTTCCTCCCCACTGTCGCCAAGTGCTTGCTCAAGGGGGATTTGTTGGGTTTTCCCTATGTAATAATAGTGATAACAGTAAGGTCTAGACCTTACTTTGTAAAGTGTCCTGAGATGACTTTTGTTGTGATTTGGCGCTATACAAATGAAATTGATTTGATTTGATTCAATGATTCGTGATCAGATTGTAATTGGAGTACAGGAGAAAAGAGTGAGGATGCTATACTGGCCTCAGTCACATGCGAAGACAGGAGATTCTTTTCACTGATGTTTAATGTGGTCTTCCTTTATGCCATACACCAACACCAAACACCAGACACCGTAGAACTAACAAACAAGGTAAATATAATGGATGTCTTAAGTGTCCTTTTCCTCTGTCCCTTTCTCTGCTGCTAGTCTTCTCTCTCTCTCATTGAAGGACCGGAAGTAGCACAGCGGAAACAATACTTCCGAAAAAATAAAACTTATGGGACTAATTGTATTCAAAATAAAACTCTATCAATATACAAAAACAAATACCATTCATAATGTTGCATAAGAAATACAAAACAAACAAAATGTGCAACTTTGTAAACTTATCCGTTGCATAACACTGACCTTCACAGGATGCACAGAAAACTGCACAGACTCCATGACAGCAGCTACAGATGCTACTGCTAAAGGAAATTGACCTTACTTTGGGAAAAGTCATAAGTATTTGCCAAGCCTCACAGAGCACAGAGCACAAAGCTACAGTTGAAATCTTTTGACAATGCCGGTGGCAGTGGATGCTGTAAAGAAAAGCCCTAGGAGGACAGAAAAAAGACATTTTAAGGACCCGAAAGAGAAATGAAAAGAGAAAGACTGTGAAAGATGTGGATACAAGCATGACCCAAAACAATGCCCAGCGTATGGCAAGGATTGTAGGCAATGTGGTGGTAAAAATCACTTTGCTAAATGCTGTTTTTCAAAGAAAAAAGTCCATACAGTGAGGCAGAAAAAGTCAGCAAGCAGGAGTGATGAGGATGAACCATTATACGTACCTGGATGCTGCCATGCTAACAGACAAGGATGGCGATGAGGATGAATGGATTGCACACCTAAACATCAACGGAGTAGAGGTACCACTGAAAATTGACACAGGGTCACAAATAAATGTTTTGCATTACAAATACTTAAAAAGACTGAACCCAAAACCTCTGGGGAGGCCAAAGAAAGTGAACCGGAGAGCATTCAATAACCTGCCTATCCCATACAAGGGAGTGTTTCGAGCAACTATTGAAGGAGAAGGGCGATCCTTCAGTGCCTTGTTTGTTCTTGTGGAGGAGGATAGACAGCCTATTCTTGGTCTCAAGGCAAGTAAAAAGATTGGACTAATTAAAAGGGTTCATGTTATAGACAGCAAACTCCTAAGCAGTAGAACCACACAACAGAAAAACACAGACGAAAGTGCTAAGACAACCAGTGAGCTGGTGAAAAAACACCAAGAACTTTTTCATGGTGTTGGGTGTTTACCAAACAAATACAAAATACAGTTAAAGGACAATGCAGAGCCAGTCATCCATCCAGCCAGAAAAGTGCCAGTGGCATTAAAAGAGAGACTGAGGAAGGAATTAAAGACTCTCATAGACAAAGGGATCATCAGCAAAGTGGAAGAACCAACAGACTGGGTGAATTCACTAGTAATCGTAGAAAAGAAAAACGGAGATCTAAGGCTGTGCATAGACCCGAAAGACTTGAATAAATGGATTAAAAGAGAGTACTTCAAGTTGCCCACAAAGACAGACATATGGCAGGTGCACGCATCTTTTCCAAACTGGATGCGTCATCAGGGTTCTACCATATCAAACTGGATGAAGAAAGTGCAAAATTGTGTACATTCAACACGCCTTTTGGAGATACTGTTTCCTTCACATGCCCTTTGGAATTGCCTCAGCACCTGAAGTTTTCCACAGGACAGTACAACAGTTGTTCGATGGAATGGAAGGTGTTGGAGTATTCCTGGATGATGTGGTCGTATGGGAAACCACACAAGCTGAACATGATGACCTGCTGGCAAAAGTGATGTTAAAAGCAAAGCAGTCGAGGCTGAAACTGAATAAACAAAAATGTCAGTTTGGGGTGAGTGAGATAGCTTACCTGGGAGACAAACTATCTGCAGCAGGTATACAATCAGACCCTGAAAAAGTGAGAGCAATTACAGACATGTCCATGCCAGAAAACAAAATGGATTTGCAGAAAGCCCTAGGCTTAGTTAGCTATGTTGGACGTTTTATTCCAAACCTGTCAGCTACCACAAAAACACTACATAGTCTGCTGGACAGTGGAAAAGAGTGGCAATGGAGCCATGAACACAGCATAGAATGGAAAATGCTGAAAAATATCCTAGTAAAAGAGCCAGTGTTAAAATTCTATGATCCTGTACTTCCAGTAAAAGTTTCCACAGATGCTTCAAAAGACGGGTTAGGAGCAGTGTTGCTTCAGCTGCATGATAAAGCTTGGTTTCCAGTAGCTTATGCATCTCGAACCATGACAACAGCAGAGAGAAATTATGCGCAGCTAGAAAAAGAGACATTAGGAGCAGTCTTTGGATGTTGGAAGTTTCATGAGTATATTTACAGCAGAGAATTGGTGCTGGAGACGATCACAAACCGCTAATCGCAATCTCCACAAAACCTCTAGGAGAGGCACCACCACGCATTCAATGCCTACTACTTCATCTTCAAAAGTACAGCCTCACATTTGAGTTCACGCCAGGTAATCATCTGGTCATGGCAGATGCTCTTAGCAGAGCTTCCCTGAACTGTGCAGGCCCAAGCAGTACTGAACATGATGTGCAAGTACATGTGAACACGTTACTAAAGCACATACCTGTGTCTAAGGACAAATGGACACAAATTGCAGAAGCTACATCTAATGACAAGGAGCTACAAGATGTGATAAAGACAATCAATCTGCCAGGTGGCCAGAAACTCATACATCCATACCAAAACTTCAGAGAGGAACTGTCCGTAGTAGGTGGAGTTCTCTTGGAAGGGGAAGAGGATTGTCATACCCATTTCAATGTGCTCACAACTGCTGCAACTCACACATGAATGACATTTATGCATCAAAAAGTGCAAAAGACTAGCCAGAGCTCTAATGTATTGGCCACACATGAACAGAGACATTGATATGTACATACAACGCTGTGAGACATATCAACAACACAGGTACCAGCAACAGAAAGAGCCACTTTTGGTGCACAACAGACCAAACGAGCCTTGGAGAAAGGTGGGAACTGACCTGTTTCACCTTGCAGGTAAAGATTACCTAGTTATGGTAGATTATCATTCAAACTACCCAGAAGTTGCTTACCTGACAGATACAACCACAAAACAAATGATCAGGCACTGCAAAGCCATTTTCGCAAGACACGGAATCCCATTGACAGTGGTGAGTGATAATGGACCGCAATTCAGCAGCCAGGATTTTAAAGACTTTGCTGAAATGTATGGGTTTGAACATATGACTTCAAGCCCACTATATCCACAATCAAATGGCTTAGCTGAAAAGGGAGTGTAAATTGTGAAAAGACTCCTTAAAAAAGCAGCAGAAACTCACAGCGACCCTTATTTAGCCATGCTTAACTATAGAGCTTCGCCTCTGGAATGTGGGAAGTCACCAGCTGAACTTCTTATGAACAGGGAACTGAGAACACGACTACCTTTAGCTTCACACTTGCTGGAGAAGGGGAAGGAGCACTGTCCAAAACAGAGCAAGCAAAGTTATGATTATAACAGGACAGCCAAACAACTATGTCCACTAGTACAAGAAGACGTGGTACGAGTCAGATGTGATGGAAAATGGGGACCAGTTGCTAAGGTAATCAAAGAGACAGCACCAAGGTCCTATGAAGTCATTACCGAGTACGGGAGCACACTGAGAAGAAATCATTGTCACCTACTCAAAGTACCAAACGTAACTTTTGAAGAACTGGGAAACGGCAGCAATGACGGACTAGGAAAAGACACCAGCCCAAAGGCGAAACAGCCCAGTTCCACAGCTGGGACTGCTGGTGGCATGGTGCATACCTCACGTGACTCTTACAATATAACACCTACTCGAATAGGACAGGACAGACCACGCAGAAACATTATGAGACCTAGGAGACTGATCGAGGAATGATGATTGAGTTGGCATATGTCATTACCTCATTAAATGGAAAAAAATATATATACATTTGACAAGGAGAGGGAGGCACATGTTGTTTACACTTGGTTATAATGTGCCAAATGTTGTTATCTACCAGAATAGCTTGGTTATATGTTTGAAATGGTTGAGCTAACGTTACTTTAGAGACAATACCTGTGAAGAATTTATAGTTGAGAAATCATAATTACTTGACACCGTTTTTTAAAAAAAAAGGGAGATGTACTAATAATATGTTCAGTGATAACATCCAACACCAGGTAGTGCTGTTGGTGGAATGTGTATGTCCGATCGCTGAATAAATACGTCGTCGGACTAAATGGCATCCTGTGTGTAAGTGCAGTCAAAACAGCAGCTTCACTGTGTGATTCCACTTTGGTGAAAACGTCTGCTGTGATGTCAGATTCCTCTTCAACTCCTCTACCTTCTCTACCTTCTGCTCTGCATCACGTTTTTCAGCTTGTCCTGATGTTTTGTCTCGTAGTGCCGTCTTAGGTTATATTCCTTAATTACAGCCACATTAGCTCCACAAATAAGACACACAGGTTTACCGACAATGTCAGTAAACATATACTCAGCCTCCCACCGGTTTAGAAAGGCTCTGTTTTCAGAATCAACTTTTCTCTTGGCCATTGTTAGGGGCTAGCTTTGACTTGAAATTAGGGTTGTATACATCAACAGACGCTTGATTGATCTGACGTAATTGATGCATGAATGATCACAGGTAGCCAATCGTTCAGTAAGGCAGCTGTTGCACTGCATTATGGGATTTGTAGTTTGTGTGTTATTGGCGCTTTATTTCGCTGGGCCATTAAAAAAAGATATATAAAATGATCTCGCGGGCCGGATGTAATTGTACGCCGGGCCGGATGTGACCCGCGGGCCTTGAGTTTGACACGTGGTCTAGACCTTACTTTGTAAAGTGTCCTGAGATGACTTTTGCTGTGATTTGGCGCTATACAAATAAAATTTGATTTGATTTGATTTGTTTCAGGAGTGTGTCAGATGTATCACAGGTGTTTCTCAGCTGTGCCCCTAGTGGTTCTCATTTGGGTTTTGGTCTGTCTCAGGTGTTTGGCACCTGGCAGGTCCACGTGGAGTAGAAGAGGTAGTCTCTGTCCTGGAAGATGTTGAAGATCTCAACGATGCCTCTGGAGTATCCAAACACTGAAATGCTGGCGTCAGAGATGGCCAAGTTAAAGGTCAGGTAGTCAGTGGGCTGCAGCGTGGCTCGCTGTCTGTACAGGACAAAGAGGACAATGCTGTTTCCAAACCAGGACAACCAACCTGAAACCAGAACAGAGGAGGCACACTCAGGTACATCTTTAACATCACCATGACATCATCACTTAACTCTCTTAGATCTCAGCAGCAATGACTTATGAGCTTTTTTACAAAAAGGTAGGTACTTTATTGATTCCTCAATGGAGAAATTTCAGTGTTTCAGCAGCAATGGAGAACAAACAACATAACACCATGAGAAACAAACACCACACACATATCTTGATAAACAAATTTCAGTACCTCAAGCAGCAATAGAGAACAGACAGCATAACACCATGAGAACAAGCACCGCACACACATCCTGATAAATAAATTCCAAGTACTCAAAAATAGATAGAATCAAGTACTTGAATAATCAAGAATTATTACAACTATTAGAGAAAAAATTGGTCGGACCACTCCCACAGCTCTCACAGATGTGCCATCTACTACAATGGCTTTAGAAACATCTGTGAGACCTCATTTATACTTGGACTACTTCTCCCTTATAGATCTCTCTGAGTTGACCTCAACAATTGCTTCATCTAAATCATCAACATGTCTCCTGGACCCCATCCCGACCAGGCTGCTCAAAGACGTCTTTCCCCTAATCAACACATCCATACTAGATCTGATTAACCTCTCTCTATTAACAGGTTATGTTCCACAGGCTTTTAAACTTGCAGTAATTAAACCGCTACTCAAAAAGCCTACCTTTGACCCAGGTGTCCTAGCTAATTATAGACCAATATCCAATCGCCCATTTATTTCCAAAATCCTTGAAAAAGCTGTTGCAAAGCAGTTAT
>NW_018128115.1:148357-161618 GCF_001952655.1 Monopterus albus | reverse complement strand
TCTAGATCTGCCTTCTTTCACCTGCGCAATATTGCAAAAATCAGGAGCATCCTGTCTCAAAGTGATGCTGAAAACCTGGTCCATGCATTTGTTACTTCCAGGCTGGACTACTGTAACTCTTTACTATCAGGATGTCCCAATAATTCCCTAAAAAGCCTCCAGTTAATCCAAAATGCTGCAGCCAGAGTACTGACAGGAACTAGCAAGAGAGATCATATCTCTCCCATATTAGCTTCTCTCCACTGGCTCCCTGTAAAATTCAGAATAGAATTTAAAATCCTTCTCCTAACATACAAAGCCCTTAATGACAAGGCTCCATCATATCTTAAAGACCTCGTAGAGCCTTATAATCCCAGCAGATCATGTGATAAAAGAGCGGCTGTGAATGTCTTTTTTAAAACTTTGTCCCTGAAGCAGTTTGAGCAGTGTACTCTTACCATGTACTTAGTACAGTGTCACAGTGCATGTACCCACCCAAGAGCAGAAGGTAGACTCCAATGATGGTCTCTCCCTGGTCTGACAGAGGAGGGTCTCTGCCCTCCCTCAAGATGAAGCTGTGGTTCCTCCAGGGGGGGGTGGCGGCAGCTGAGCTACTGTCCAACGACATGTCTGAGCCAAATGGGAGCTGCTGCTGTTTGTGAAGAGCCACTGTATCTGCACTTAATCTGGGGTAAATATAGAGTCCTGATCCTGGTTCAGCTCCCCAGCAGGACTCAGCAGGGCTCAGAGGTCACACAGGGTAAACAGCAGCTCTCTGATTGGCCAGTAGATTGATGATACAGTAAACACTCAGCAGGTGAATAGATTCAATATGTACATGTGACTGTGTTTACTGTGTTAGAAGTAACAAGTACTTTTACTCATGTACTGTAGGAAAGCACTAGTTTGAGGTATTATAATTTACTTTAGTATTTCTATTTTACTTTGCCTAATACCTTCCTACTTCCAGAATAAACTATAATACTTTGCACTACGTTTGTCAGAGAGCTGCAGGTATTATAGATTAAACTACCAGCAGTGTACACAGTGTATGTAGTTCTGTTAAGTCTCTATAAGTTTCAGTTTCCTTAAAAAAGAAAACTCACTAGAATATACCAAGAAGTGGTAAATGTAATCTTTCCTGGTCATTTTATTATATCATTTCCTTTTATTACATGACATTGCGTGGTAATAAAAAGTATTTCAAAGTACAAAATTTAACAGGAAGTGTAAAGAGGAAAGGAGCTCAGAGCATCATGCACTTGTTTCGTGACTTTGTGCGAAGGCAGGGGACAGGGACATTTTCATTCACGTGTTTACTTTATTTCGCAGTAAATACTGCGGTGAACGGCAGGGGGCGGCACCGCTCCGGTCTGTGCAGCGGAGGAGCAGCAGGCGGGCTCCAGGAGCACAGACTCCTTGCGTCCGCCCGCACGCCTTCCCTCCTCCAGCTCCGGATCAGACGGTTCAGAGACCGACACTGGAGAGTCCAGGTAAGACCGCTTCACTTTGACGTCGCAGTGTTCTCCTGGACCAGGGACACCTGAGTGGCACCTGTACGAAGATCCTGCTGTAGATCAGCGACGAGAGACGGACCTAGGATCTGTGGTGGTCTGCACTTAGTCCGGGTTCCCTGTACTGGATAAAGGTTCAGACTTTACAGTGTGAGTGTGTCGCAGGTAAATGGAACCTGAAACTGAGGACTAATTGCAGTGCCATTTTAATTTGCTGTTTCTTTTTTGTTGTTTTTATTCTTAGCAGCTTTCGGGACCTCTGTGGCTTGTTGCTGAAACCCAGCCTTTTGGTTTCCCTGCTGTAATGATGAAGATAATATCAAAATGTGTGATCTTGTAATGGATATTAGCAGAACCGTTTAGACCCCTCCTCAAACTAAATCTGAAGATCCCAGCACGCTGAGAAGGCTCTGGTTTTCCCCTTTTCCAGTGTAGGTTTCTAATCTGTTTTCCATTAAAAAAGGTTATTTGGGTTTTACATTTTGTGTAGAATTCACAGCTCTGTACCGTTTGGGGCCTCTGGGGCTCAGGAGGTAAAGAGGTCGTCCCCTAACCATTAGGCTGGTGGCTCTTCTCCTTAGTCCACATGTTGAACTGTCCTTGGGCAAGACACTGAACCGTGAGTTGCTCCCGATGGCCAGGTCAGCGCCGCCATCGGTGTGTGAGCTGCCTCATTTCTGTACTGGAAACAAACTACCTGTGTGTAACATACTTGGCCAATAAAAGTCATAAAATAATTTGAACGAATTAGTTTATTCATATGTTCAGGAGCTGTTGCATCCTGCTCATTAAGTCAAATTCACAACCTTGTATTCAAAGTTGAATTGTATTCTTGTTTAATCCAGTTTCTTTTTTCTCTAAACTGCTGTTGTTAGTAAACTGTTAAAAGATCAGAAAAGGAACAGACTGCATAAAAAATGTATTTCCTGCCATTTTAAAGTACAAGTCACTGTCACATATTTGACAGTGATGTCCAGAGCTGAGTCAGACCAGACTGACAGTAACTCTAGTCAGGTTTCTCTTGTGCATGGGGAAACGACCCAACAACACCAGAACCATCCACAGCCGCTGTGCCTCACACTCACTGTTCATCATGACTGGCAGCTACCAACATGTGGGAAACACAAAACCAGCCATAAACGTGACCTACAGTCAGGCCTGTCTTGCCTTCACCCAGATGATTTTTATGCTTCTCCCTCTGTGCAGAAACCCGGCTCCACCTCTGGTTGACACACAGCCACACTGTCAACCCACACAAGCAGACAGAACATGCAAAGAAAGGCTGTTATTAATTAATTGGTTGATGAGAAACAAATGATCAGTTGCAGCCCCGCTGTAAAACAGAGTGTGTATTATTGTTTCAGGATGGAGACGCTACAGGTTTTCCTCCTCCTGGGTGTTTTTGTCGTGATGGTTTCAGCTCAGCAGGTGGAAGAACCTGCCACCTACTCGGTAAGGACCAAAACACCAGCACCATGCTCATGTCGGCATCAGCTACAGACAAAGACAAAGTATTTCCAACCATTGAATCACCAGGCAACAGGAGAAACAGAGATGAACCCTTTTAGTTCAAAACTTTAGGGATTTTTATGTGTTTTCATGCATATAATGAAACTCAGGTACTTTCTGTTCCCGACTGTGATTTCCTGCTAGTATGACATCAGTGCATGTTTAACCCTGCTACACTCATAACTTTTCAGATCATGTCTTTATTGATCCAAGGTGGAATTTAACACATATTACGTAACCTAATTCAAAGCAAGCAAGGTAAAATTAACTCGTACCTGCTGTAACATTATGTACATGATCCAATAAAGGGATACAGATCATACATTAAAGCACAACATAATTAATACTTTTATTAATTATGAATCTGCAAGAACCACCATGACGTATGGTGTCTCACAAGGATCTATTCTTGGACCCCTCCTATTCAAGCTGTACATGCTTCTGCTTCTTGAATTTTCCAGAAATGTAGTGTTGCTGATTCACAGCTATGGGGACGACACCCAGATATACTTAAAGCTCTCAATGAATGACTGTGGTTCTATAGACTTATGTCTTAAAAATGTGAAAAACTGGCTGCAACAATATTTCCTTCAACTAAACAAAGACAAAATGGAAATCATTCTTAGAAAATAAAGAAAGAAGGCTGGTGGTCAGTGACTACCTTAAGCCCAGGACACTGTAACACCTGTGTCAGAATCTTGTTGTAACCATTGATGAAGATCTTAATGTCAATGGCCACGTCAAAGCTGTAACACAATCGTCATTCTGGCATCTTAAAAACAGCCACAGTGAGAAGCTCTCTGTCTAAGCAGGACTGAAGGCCCCCTCATGCCTTTGTTTCTGAGAGGGCAGACCATTGTAACGCACTGCTGACTGGCCTCCCCAACAAGACCATCAGAGGCAGCTCATTCAAAATGCTGCTGCGCTGACAAACACCAGGAACAGACGGCACGTTGCTCCAGTCCTTAGATCTGTGCACTGGCTTCCAGTTAAATATAGAATTCAGTGTGAATTCTCAGATCAGCAGGGACTGGTCAGCTGGTGGTGCCCAGAGCTCCACTAAACCATATCAAATCAAATTAATTTATATAGCACTTTAAGAACAACATCCAGTTGACCAAAGTATTTTACATGGCAGAATAAAATCACAATAAAAAACTAAACTAAAATAAATAAGTTCAGTGCAAAAATAAAACAGCACAATAACACAGACACACAGATGATAGTGGCTGTGTAACACAGTGGGTAACTCCACTGGCTGTGGCATGACAAGCTGGGGTTACCTTCCCCTGTGACGGCATGATAGTTCATTTTTTGGGGGAGGCGACAGTGGTTCAGTGGGTAGAGCAGTTGTCTCCCAACCAGAAGGTTGAAGGTTTGAATCTTGGTGCCAGCAGTTCACGTGTTGAAGTGTCCTTGGGCAAGAGACGTTGCCCCGGATGGTTAGAGCTCTCTGTTGAGTTGGTGCCGCAGATGGCTGCCATCGGTTCTGTACTGGAAACAAATTCCTTGTGTGTAGCATACTTGGCTAATAAAGATGATTACCCTTATCCTATGACACATATTCAATAAATTTAATTGAATTAAAAGGAATGCATCAGGCCCTACTGTGCATTAAAAGCCAAGGCAAATACTGCAATGATTTAAAAGTACTGAGGGCAGTAGCTGACCTAACATTAAAAGGTGGACTATTCCACAGTTTAGGGGCTGCAACAGTAAAAGCACGGTCACCCCAGCGTTTATATCTGGCCCTTGGAACCTCTAAAAGAAACTGGCTTGAAGATCTGAGGGACCTGGTAGGTTTGTGCCAGTGCACTAATTCAGTGAAGTAAGATGGAGCCAAACCATTAAGAGCCTTAAAAACAAAAATCAACAGTTTCAAATTTATTCTAAAAACAGACTGGAAGCCAGTGGAGAGAAGCCAGTAACGGGGTTATATGGTCGAATTTTCTGGTACTTGTTAAAAGACGAGCAGCAGCATTTTGCACCATTTGGAGACGAGTAAGAGAAGACTGGTTAACACCATAATGTAGAGCATTGCAATAGTCAAGTCTAGAAGTGATAAAAGCATGGATTGCAATCTGAAAATCATTAAGAGAAAGGAATGACTTGACTTTACTTACCTCAGGTGGAGGAAGCTAGATTTCACAACTGAGTTGATTTGCTTGTCAAACCTCTGATCTGATCTGAACCAGTTAAAAACAGTACCTTGAATTCCTACACACTGCTCCAAACGAGATCAGAGGATTCCATGATCCACTGTATCGAAGGCAGCAATGAGATCTAAAATCACCAATAAAACCAAATCCCCAGCGTCCCTAGCCAACAGGATATCGTTACTGATTTTTAATAACGCAGACTCAGTACTATGTTTTGATTTAAAACCAGATTGAAATTGCTCCTCAATGCCATTATCTATCAGAAAAGACTGGAGTTGGATAAAGACAATTTTCTCAAACTTTAGACATAAAAGGTAATTTAGACATAAGGTGAAAGTGCCTTTAGCCATGACGCTGCCCACAGCTGGAACCAGCTCCCAGTGGAACTGGGATCTGCACTGACTGGAGCCATGTTTAAGACTAAACTAAAGGCTCTTCTTTTCTCCACTGCTTTTAATGAATGTTCCTTAATTCTTCTCAGTTTTCCACTTTATCTACTTGATCTTTGTTCCATTACTCAGTGTGCTGTTTAGCTGACTGTATAGACACTGGTGTCTCACGTTCCAGAGCAAAGTACACCTGTGTCTGGTGTAGACCAGTCAGAGGATGGTCTTGGAACTGAAGGGGTACACGGTGTCCAGAGAACCCCCAGTCTGCCACAGCTGTAGAGCGGTACTGGGTATCTACACGTGCATGTTGCTGCTTTGTGCCGTCATGTTTTATCTGTTTGCATCAAGTTCAGTCTGATTTGCCTTTGTGTATGAAAATGTGCTGTATAAATAAAATAGCCTAGTAACTCTGCTGGGTTATGTTTTGTATGAGACTTCACTTGTCTGGTTAATAACTCAGCTGATCAGTATCTGTTTGATCAATAATCTGCCTGAGCTTCTCTGACAGTGCACGGAGGGCTACGAGTTCAGTGAGGAAGAACAGGAGTGTAAAGGTGAGTGTCAGCGAGACCAAACTTCAACATTATAGAAGCTTTAAAGCTTCAGAGTGAAAGAAAAATATCAAACTGTGAAATTTAAATCAGAAAAACCTTTTCAGTCAAAACACTCAATTTTTGCTCTTTATAAAATCTGTTCTTCTCTCCACATGAAACTTCAAACATGACAAAGAAAATCTGAAAAATAAATGATAAAACAAACAAACAGCTGCTGAGGTCATCACTTAACAGTTGGTCAGTTATCAATAATTCAGTCGACTTTTATATCTGTCACTGGATGAGCATCATGTGAAAACCATTACATTTTTTCAGCTGTGGTTTAAAATAAACTCAAATGAGATCATGAAGAGCTGTGGTTTGACGGAGACTGAAGCTCTGCGTGCTCCGTTTCCTGTTCACTGTCAATGGACTACATTTCCCAGATGTCAACGAGTGCCAGACCTTGCCAGACGCCTGTAAAGGAGGGATGAGTTGCATCAACCACTATGGCGGATACTTCTGTCTGCCGCAGAATGCGCAGATCATCATCGGCAATGGAGAGGAAGAGCCCACCACCACCACCCGTCCCCCTGCTCCACACCTCATCCCCCACCCCGTTGTACCGCTTCCCCGCAGCAGCTACCTGACCAACCAGGTGAGGCTGGCCTCCATCCGGTGTCCAGTTGGATTCGCTGCAGACGAGTTCAACTTGTGCAGAGGTGAGTTCCTGCTCCACAAGTTCTGGCAATAGGACTCAGATGTTCCATCAAAGTAGTTTAGCCTCCATGAAACCACTGCACTGGGAGCCAGACAGGAAATAGGTGTCATGTGTACAGAACAAATCAATATGATAGGGTTGTAGTGTGACCAGTCAGAATGACAAAACCGTATATTGTAACATGCGCTGTATGAGGAACACTATATAAACATATCAGGAACATGATCCAGGAGGACAAGACAACTTCCAGGAGCCTCCAACACACCCAGGCCACATGACCGCCCCTCCAGACCAAAACCCTGTAGGAGGACAGGCTACACATTCACACACAGATTAGGGAATCAGACCTGAAACATTTGATTGAGCTCCACCATCACCCCGAGCACTGCCTACAGGAAGCCAGACCGAAGGGTCCTGATAAACCAGACGGTTTCAGGTTGTGACTGATGGTTTGTCTGAAGACAGTGAGATCCTTAGATTCAGTGGTGTGGTGTTAATGGTGTGTGTGTCATTATTGCAGATGTGAACGAGTGTGCTCCCAGCAGCCCCTGTCAGCATCACTGCTACAACTTGCTGGGCTCGTTCCTGTGCCAGTGTGAGCAGGGCTATAAACTGAGTCCAGACCAGCTCAACTGCCATGGTCTGAACGCACACATATGCATGTTGTTGTTATTGTTTGCTGTCTGTCTAACAAGACCCTGACCTGCTCTGGTTCGGTAACTGCTGTGGATTTGACCTCTAACTTTTATCACCCGCTGTTTGCTGCTGTGATCAGACGTAGACGAGTGTCTGCTCTCGGCCTACGTGTGTCAGTGGCAGTGTGTGAACCAGCCTGGCTCCTACAGCTGCGTCTGTCCTGAGGGCTACGAGCTCCAGGGAACACGCATGTGCCAAGGTAAACGCTGCGGTCAGCTGACAGGAAAACACTGCTCAGGTCTAAACACATCACACGCCTTCCATCTGTCACTGTATTCATTTCATCTCTGTGAAAGGCAGCTCACAGAGAGTGTCAGGGTTTAGGCACTGTGTGAACTGGAGGTGTGTTCAAGGACAGTGGCACACCTCGGCTGCTGAGAGCAGCTCACTGGTGAAAAATTCAATATTTAACTGGTCATTAGCACGACTTCAAGGAGGCTTGCTGGAGGAAATGCTGCCTCCTAGTCCCCACCCCATAGCAGCAGTGCCACCAGATACAGGAAACCATCAGATGTATGATATTAAATCCAGTGTTTTACAGGATAGTGAGTGTTTACAATCAGATGAAAAGAATAAAATTCAGTGTATGATAAAAAGTAAGTTCCATGTGCTGAACTGTTGGTCCACAGTTCAGTTCAATGCAGTTTTGTTTTTATAGCTCCATTCACACCAGCATCTCAGGGCACTTCACATACAGGCAGAGAGAGAAGGCCGACTACCACGGAAATCAGATGGTTGTCCTCCAGCAGAAGAGCTGATTCTCACTGAGGACCAGCTGTGACCTGACACAGATGCAGGTCTGCGGTGACCCGGTGTGTTGTGGTTTTGTTCACAGACATTAATGAGTGTGAAACGGGACCAAACTGCCGAGAGGACCAGATGTGCTGGAACTACTTTGGAGGTTACCGCTGCTATCCCAGAAACCCCTGCCAGGAGCCTTACATCCAGACTGGAGAGGGGTGAGACCCAGCTCCCTTTAATGGTTTCAGTGTGAGAACCGAATTGTTTAGCTCCAACAGAGGGTTCAGGACCAGTTTGGCCTCTCTGAGTAAACCCTCGATTTAGATTTGTCACTCGGCAGTAGTGATCACTGATCCAGACCCTGGGTTCGCTTTGGTTTATGACTCTAGATACTACATTAACCATGGGCTTCAGTAGTTGTTGCTAAGGAGACAACATCACATCAGAGTTGGATCAAACTTACACACTTTAGCAACCCTCTGACAACTAGTAAGCCCCCGACAACCACTCAGTAACAAACATGTAGAAATACATTATCAGATAGTTTTAGGAACCCTCTATTACTTTCCTAGCAAATGCCCAGAACACAGTAAAAAAAAACCCTTGGCAGCAAGGAGTACAGCTACAGTGATCTTGGATGCCTTAGCTACGGGCTAAGGCATCCAGTAGGAGATGTTGTCTCCATAGCAACAACCACTGAAGCCCATGGTTAATGTAGTATCTAGAGTAATAGAGTAATCTAGAGCCTTAGCCAGTAGCTAAGGCATCCAAAGGACCCTTCAGCTACTTTTAGGTCAATTGAAAATTGACTATAAAGTCTAAAAACAAATTGGTTCAGTTTTAAGGTTTCATCCAACAGGTTCTAGCTCAGCCTTTGGTTTGACCCTGACAGGTCTGGAATGCTCTGATTGGGTGACTGTGGAAATGGTACCTGTGAGGCTTGTTGACATGATGTGATATGATTTATTTATGCATTAGAAACATACAAATCCTAAGTATTGCACATTAAAGTGAAAACACTTGCTTCCAACATAATCCCAATATGATGTCAGCCTGTGACCTTTGTCAGCTCAGAGTTGATGTGTCTCTGACAGTCGATGCAGCTGCCAGTCTCCGAGCGCGTGCAGAGGACTTCCTCCATCCATTGTCTATAAGTACATGAGCATCACGTCGGAGCGCTCGGTTCCAGCCGACATCTTCCAGATCCAGGCCACCAGCGTCCTCCCCAGCATGCTCAACACTTTCAGGATCAAAGCCGGCAACGAGGATGGGCAGTTTTTCCTCAGGGTGAGCTGCAACTCTCATCCACATATCACCAGTCTGTTCTCCATATACACTGTGTGTATTATTTTTATTAGTGAACAACTACAGTACCCTCGGTCAATCCAAAATGTTAAACCTTAATATTTAAGAAAGCAAAAGTGAGGTCTGTCACCTCATTCTATCTCAGTCTGAGTAATGTTTATACAGATATTCAGTACATCTCAGTTCAGATTATCTTAACGTGACACATTCACTGCAGGTTTCATGTTATTTCCTTTAATCTGGGTTAATCTCCTTTCACTGTGCATAACTTTGATTGGATCCCATGTAAGTTACTGCTAACTGTTATCTTTTTATTCTGCACTATTTCATGTTATTTCATTCCACCTCATCCCATTGCACTAGTGTTCCATAAGCTTAATGTACCTTGTCCATTACTGTACATCGTACATTACCCCACATATCCTACTATAAATATCAATTGTACATATTTATAGGTAAATTAGTTCTCATTGTACAGACTGTAGATACTCACACTCTGCACTGCTGTTATTGAACTTCTGGTTAGATGCTAAACTGCATTTCGTTGCCTTGTACTTGTACACGGGTAATGACAATAAAGTTAAATCTAATTATTTTTAATCAATTATTTTATAATCTCATCTCTGTCTTATTTGTGTTATTTGACAAATATCAGCTGATCTCTCAGTTAATGTCCTAACTTTAATATTTAGTCATCTTTTTTCATTTCATGTCATATTAATTTATCCTATCTCATTTCATGTCATCTCATCTCCCTTGTTTCTAAAACTTAATAACCCTTTCTCAGATCTCTGACTGTTGATTGGTTGTTGCAGCGATCCAGTAATGTGAGCGCCATGCTGGTGATGACGCGGCCTCTGATTGGTCCCAGAGAGCACGTCCTGGACCTGGAAATGGTAACGCAGAACTCAGCTCTCAGTTATCGCTCCAGCTCTCTGCTCCGCCTCACCATCATCGTAGGACCATACACCTTCTAGAAACTTTCTCTCCTTAACAGAAACCTTTTTTCAAACTGCTACATTAGTTCTAAACAGGTTTTCCCTGAAATAACTTTTATACCTTGTTCCCACTGTCAGATAAAATCCAGATCAGATTAAGACCTTTTTTTGCCAGCACATTCTTGCTACATATGCATAACAATAAGTAGTGGACTATGGGGTGTTATATTCACAGTATCATCTTAAACGACAGAGACAACAAAGGAAAAAGTAAATCCAGATTATAGTTTGGTTCAATTACCCCCCTCCCTCACACAAACAACATACCTCCAGACTTAGAAATCATTATTAAAGAGAAGATGTTGCTCGGTGGTGCTGATCTTCACTAATCAGCACATCTGTGTGAGCACCACCCAGTGACGAAGCCAGTGTTTCTGTCCAGCTTCAGTTTCCCACAGTGGATCCTTCCAGACATACTTAGTGTCAGAATCATGGGTTACTTGCAAACAGAGGTTGTTCTGCAAATCTGCGCCCAAAAACATTTCATGTCATGTGCAGGAACTGACTTAATTAACAGTGATTACAGTGGGAAGACACTCGAGCAGCTTTTCTCTAGGGTTGGGTCGAGCTGATCAGTTGATGCTTCCAGCTCTCGTGGCCTGTGCCAGTTTAACGATACAAAGCAATGAAATGTGTTTAATTGAACTTGCATCTGATTTCTGAAAACTGAACCACACAACTCTAATCAGCATCTCTGTGCAGCTCAGTGGTTGATTTGTACTGGTGGAACTGTAGTGGGAGATGTACCAAATAAAGTTCTGACTGGTCACTGTCTGCTGAGCGTTAGCAGAGCTCTCAGCGTTAACCTCCGAGTGGGAAGCTGCTGTTGTGTAACCAGCTGGGTGTTTTCTCTGCTTTCTCACATGCTGGCGGCGGCTCTGCAGGGACCTTACATCACTACTTCTTCTCGGCTGGCAGCTTCACTCTTCTCTGTTTTTACAGGAAAAGCAGAGTCAGAGCTGTTAAGTCTCACAAGTCTCCACTGATGGGCCGATTTATTTTCCTGCAGACGGAGACAAAGGTTAATTAACAGAAGTGAGAACACGAGCTGGTCTAATGATATGACTACAGAAAGTACACAGCGCTGTCTGTTGTCTCTGTCTGCAGGTTTCCACGGTTTCACACTTTTCTGAAATGGTGAGAAATGATATCAGCTGTCCTCTACTTCTCTGCCCCCAGTGTATGTTCTCCTGCCTCCATGTCACTGAATACACAAACAAAATGCACTAACAAGAGTCAGACAAGTTACCTTTGCATTTTCTACTTGCTGAGATTAATTTTGGGGCAAAGCCTCTGACAGGAGACGATATTCAGATCAGTAGAAATCCAATTTTAAAAGACTAAACTAGAAAAATAGGCTAAACCAGAATAAACAGTAAATAAATTACACCTGCAGCTTCCCTGTGTGTTCTCACCTGATCCCAGCATCCACTGCACACTTTCCCCTCATTAATTCCCTCATTCTCTTTTCCCTCACATCATCTAATGTGCCCCACAGCCTTAGCTTCCAGCTTCCTGCCTGTTTGTGACCGATATCAACCTTTGCTCCTGCAGCTCTGTGAGAGTTTATGATGATACAAAGCCAGATAAGCTCAAACACCCATCTCCACTTGTCAGGTGAAGTCAAGTGGCCCTGAGATGACGTTTTTTCAGCGAAATCTTGATCCGGCTAGAGCAAATTTACCCCGACTCACTGTCGACTGTCATATGCAGCCATGCTCCTGCACCAGTATGTGCCTGCAAGGCCCAGCTCAGGGCAGGAAGGCCCACACTGTTAATGGAGCTGAAGTAGAAACAGTAGTAGACACTCAGTGGAACTGGAGTGAATTCCCTCAAACAGCTGCACCCTGTTTCTGTGATGCAACCAGTTATGTAACCCAGCTCAGTGGACCCATGGTCAGAGTTTCCACAGCTGGACTCAGGAAACACATGGGAGTACAGTTCTGGCAGGTCAGTGTGGGGCTGAACCAGCTGTTGGCACCACGCGTACAGCTGTATTCTGCTGCTTTCCAGGACAGTGCAGTAGTATTTTCTCAAATCAACAACCCTGACTTCCTGTTTGAACTGTGCATGGAGATGCATGCTCCCAATTCACGTTTCATTTTCACTGATTTAATCAGTTTTATCTGTGACGATCGATGTGATTGTTTCTAAATTTGCTCGTGGTGAAAATGCAAACATGCAATCTGTCTGGCGTTGTTAGCTTAGATTTCTCATAGAGCACAGTTACATCGCTCTGTTGATGCAGTTATTGTCTCTCACTTGATTTGTGTTGTCATGATTCTGAACTGTGTGTTTTTGAACAAAATCTTTTGAACAAGTGTTGCATCATCTGGTGGTGTTTCATAGACAATGTGAGCCTGATTCAGAGTGTGTTATTATTGCACCATCTGCTGGTGTGGAAGAAAAACAGTTTGAATCTAATGCATTTGTGTGTCTGTCTTTTGTTAAAATAAAATGATGTGTTTAGGGAAAAATCAACTTAGTATAGCAAGGATTTCCTAGTGCATAATTTTCAAAACTTATGAATAAACATGATATAACACATGTACACACACCCTACAGTGTCTGATTTGAAAGTATTGGATGTTGAGGGGTTTAATGGGACACTGAAAACTCAAATGTATAGGTTTTCTACAGCTGAAAACACATTCCGATACATCGATGTGCCCTTCGTAGTGCCAGAACCACATTTTATTCATCACTGATAGAGGAAA
>NW_018128115.1:143261-147510 GCF_001952655.1 Monopterus albus | reverse complement strand
CCTTTCCTCTCCTCTCCTCTCTCTCCCTATGCTTCTATATGCCACCATTACACATCACTAACTTTGTGTCTCCTCTCTCCCGTAGTGTGTCCTCTCTTTCTCCCTGTACCTTTCTCCAGGTTGCCCTGGCCCTGGAGCTCTACATCTCTGATGAGCAGCCACTGGCCACATCAACTTGACCAGTGTTTGATTGTTTGTTGTATCTTGTTGCTTTTCTCTTCTCTCTCCTCTATCCATCCACTCTAATTGGTCAAGGCAGAAGGCTGCCTACCAAGAGCCGGGGTCTGTCTGAGTTTTCTTTCGTTAAAGGGGACTTGTGCAAGTTTTTTGTTTATAATAGTAAGGTCTAGACCTTACTTTGTAAGGGTCTTACTTTTGATGTGATTTGGCGCTATACAAATAAAACTGAATTGAACAATTATTTGGCCTGGGGCCCCTGCGTAGAGTGGTCTGGGCAGATGTTCCTGTAGTGGGCTGGTGAAGCACTGAGAGACTGCTGCATAAACCCTGCAGAGTCCAGCTCCTGTCTAGTCCGTTTACACCTGTTTACCAGGTATCTTCACCATCATCTTATTTTTCTCTCCACGTGTTTGTAGTTTTCACTGTGTACTCAGGCACCAAATAAGGAAAGGCGGCGCCATAAAAGGAAACCCGTGTCTTTATATGGAGAAAAGTAGTTCCACCGGATGTCCTAATAAACATGTCGGTTTGTGATATCACTGCGCACAATCTGTGATTACGTAACATCTTTTTTATAGTGTGTCGTGTATAATAGACTGCTGTAACGTCTCTGATGAAACCTTCTATTTGCCAAACGATGAGAGTGACTATAATACGTACAGTATGTGGAGCTATATTTTAAAGTGGATGAATATGCCCGGATGCTGCTCGTCATTTCCTTGTGTGGTGCGGAGTGATTCGGGGGCGGGTCTCGTTGACTAATGCAGGAAAACAACTTTTTAACTTTATTCACTGTTTTGTTCAAGCTGGTTGAGATCGTTAGGATCTGATGTTTCTCCTGACGCTGTCCGCCTGAACTCTTGTTGATTTACAGAGTTTCCTGATGGACTCATTTACTTGTTGCTAAAGTAGCTCAGCTAGCCGTGCAGCTAGCGGTGCTGTTAGCCGACTGTGCATGCATTGAGAGCCCCAAAGCCCCGCGGAGAGTGTTGGTATTCACGCCGCTAGCACATTAGCTTTGGCCTACCGAGAGCGGGAGGTTTCTGGGAACGGGGAGGGGGGGAGGGAGGGGAACGCAGCGGGGAATGTTGGCGGGGAGCGGCGCCGGGATGAGCACCAGAACCGCTGTTGGGCGGGCGGGCAATGGAACCGAGCTGAACAGCCTCCCGGTGAACACAGCCGTAACGGGAGCGAACACAGTCTCCGTTACCGACGGAGGCCAGTTTGAGGACAGAGACTACAGTACCGAGGTGGTTTACAGCGGCTCCGACCAGGACTCGGATTCTGGGGATGACGAGGACACGGCGGGTTCCGGCGGGGACAGGAGAGGGGTCAAGCGCGAGAGGAGTGAGAGGGAAGTCGTGCAGTCAGCGCCCACCTCCGGAGGCCTGGGCGGGGGTTACTGCGCGGTCAGCGCCGGGATGCCAGGGGCCAAACCCGGCAAGAAAACCCGGGGGAGAGTAAAGATCAAGATGGAGTTCATAGACAACAAACTTAGGCGTTACACGACCTTCAGCAAGAGGAAGACCGGGATCATGAAGAAGGTCAGTGTCGGGGAACCAGAGAGAGGTGACAAGTAAATAGCAGAGTACGGAGATAGATAGATAGATATTTTATTGATCCCCAAGGAAATTCACAAGTCCAGTAGGAACAGCAATGATAACCGAAATCACAACACCCAAAGTAATGTATAAAAATGTTAGACTAAAATAATAAATATGCTAAATATGAGAAATGAGTTTAGGAAATATGTGTATGTGTGTATTGAGTAACATGGAGTCTATATATATATATATTGAGTAAAGTGTGCCGGGTATACAGTATACATAAGGGTATACATCATAAGTAAATGTGCTTGTGTACACTGCCATTATGTGCAGGACTGAGCGTTATGTGGAAAGGTAAAAACAGTAAAGGTTCACGTTTGAGAGGCTGCAACAAGTGAATTTCTGGCTTTTTTTTTCTTTAGAAAAAGTGATACATATCTTGGTAAATATTAAAGACACGGAGACATGAATTTCTGCCTCAGTATATGAGTTGTTTCTAAACTAAGAGCAGCCATGAGCCTGTTTACCTCCTCAGATAACATCACAGGTTTTAGCAGTGTCTCTGTCACAACGTCAGTCTTCACCGTTGTAATTGTGGCTTTTTGGTGGCACCTGTCAGTCAGTGTGAACTTTATAAAACACAACTGCTGCAGACACAGAGACTCATCACACAGTCTGATCTGCAGCTCTCATTAACCCCCTGCCAGGCATACGAGTTGTCCACCTTGACCGGCACACAGGTGTTGCTGCTGGTTGCCAGTGAGACGGGTCACGTGTACACCTTTGCCACCAGGAAGCTGCAGCCGATGATCACCTCGGAAACAGGGAAGGCTCTGATCCAGACCTGCCTTAACTCGCCAGACTCCCCGCCACGCTCCGACCCCTGCTCAGACCAGAGGATGAGTGCCACAGGCTTTGAGGAGACTGACCTCACCTACCAGGTGCCTGAGGCTGACAGCTGCTCAGAGGTTGCTAAGGTAACGCTAGAGTCAGATACAGCAGCAGAAGCTTCAGTTTGAGCTCAGACAAGACAGAAACTGATTCCTATGCATTTTTGTTGATATCAGCCTGATATCTGTAGACAGCTGCTAGCTAGTGTTAGCTCCCCGATGTGAACAGGCGGAGTTCACTTGACCTCCATGGCCTCATACTATGTCACAGCTAGTAAGCATCTAGCGGACGTTGAAGAAATTGATGTTGAGTCTCAGGTGTTTTCAGGTGAGTTAGTACCTTTCTGTCCCTAATCAGTTTTTTTCTCTCCTGTTTGTCTCCTGCAGGATCTGATCAAACCAGCGTTCACTGTGTCCAGCCTGCCTGGCACCACACAGCCCACAACTTCCTCCTCCTCGTCCTCCTCTAATGTGTCCATGCAGGTGCAGACCAGCGACCCCTCCTGGCAGCCACCCTCTTCCACCAATGGCACGGTGATGAAGACGTCGGCAGGTGTCGTGCTTGCAGGAGGCTTCACCATGATGCCAGGTAGGTCAGGTGATGGTCAGGTGAGTTTCCTCTCACCTGACCATCACCTCTGACCATCTGTCTGTTATTTTTTATTTACTGCTTAACAGTATTTAGCTGTTGTGAAGGGTATTGTTTCTGGTCTCAGTTCAGAGTGAGGCTGTGTATTAATACATGCATGTAAATCAGTAAATTGATTACTGCAGGCAAGGAGGTGGCGTCCTCTGTGACGAGCATGGCTGCTCCAAATTTGCAGTCTGGTACCAGGAGGTTAGATCCACCTGTCAGTCTTTTCTGTTTATTCCAAAGTCCAACTTTGTTTCAATTTGGAAGGAAGTAAGTATTGAATTTGTAATGAGCTGTTTTAATAGAAGAAGTAGTTCAGGTTGTGGTCCAGCAGATGGCGATCAACCTATTGCTGTTGTACTAATCTGTCAATAAAATAAAAACTCATGGATAAAAATGGAGGACAGTAGCGATCAAAGGCAAGGCAGCTTTATTTATTCAGCACATTCAGACACGGAGGCAATTCAAGGCTTGTAGAGGCAAAGAAAAACATTAACATTAAAATATAAACAAGTAAACAAAGATAAAAGATCAGAAACAGTGATGTGCAATAGTAAGTTGTGTGTTACCCTGTCTGCAACACAGGAAACAAAAGTGCAGCAGAGAATCTCAGTCGCACAAAGACGAGTTGCTCAGGCAGTCTGGACACTGACTGTCCAGTACATTTGTTCTGTTGGCTGGCCCGGTGAAGACTCTTTCTCCTGTTGCTGTCCTGCTGACAAGCAGACAGCTGTTGTGATGGCAAAGGCAGAAATTGTGCCGCTCATGTCTCATGAATTCACTGTGAATTCCCAGTTACTCTGTACCCACAGCACACCTGAGGACTCGCCCTCTGCTGCAGCCCAGGTGAGGCAGCAGAAACCAGTGGAGCAATGTCACCTGACTTTTCCCACACTCGCGCTCAGAAGCCAGAAGCTCATAAACAGGTCAATTAGCTTTGTTTCAGGAGGTTTTCGAGGGAACAATGATGACACAACAGGAGCAAACATCAAATTCAC
>NW_018128115.1:138812-143185 GCF_001952655.1 Monopterus albus | reverse complement strand
AACTTTCACGTGAATATGAACATGAGCAGTGTATTCTATCAGCTGTGCCTGCAGCAGGGTCAGCCTCTGAGCACCGAGGCTCATTACAGGTTACACTGTCCACATACTTTTGGCATGTTGGGTAAACCAGCCTTGCACCTTCCTACTATTTGTGTTCAACTTATTTGTCTCTGGCCCCGCCCCCCCCACCCTTCACCTGTCCACAGGTGCCTCGCTGCCCCCTGGCACACACACCATCCCCCTCAGCCAGCTGCAGGGCCAGCCTCTGGCCATTCAGGGCCCCGTGGCGCCAGCACCCGCTGCTACGCTGCATGCTTCGTCCACAAAGCCGACCACTCTGCTCCGCCTCCCCACCACTGTGTCACTGGCAGGTCAGCATGCTACCACACCCAGCGCACACCTGAGAGAGAGAGAGAGAGAGTGAGAGTGTACATGTATTGCTGTCTTTGTGAGGGACAGTTTGAGTGTCAGGGTTCAGGGAGGGGTTGGACATTTACTAAGTTAGGGAAAGCTGCTAGGGCATGTGTTATATCAGTGAGGGTCCTCACAGCTACAGAAAGATCACTGTGTCTGCTGTTGAAGCAGGAGGTCGGGTCACTTCGCAAGCTGTCGTCACTCATACTTGTCTAAAGTCATTTCATCAGTCAGGAGCTGATCAGAAGCAGGTGATTGTTATTGAAGCCACAGATCAGAAACAAGCAGTGCGAGCTCACATGGAGCTTTAAAGATTCTGAAACAGCTTGGCAAGACCAGTTACTGGGTGTTTACTGTCTCCACAGGGAACAGAGAATCTTGCTTTGTTTAGTCTGTGGAAGGAAACATTAAGTTCTTTGTAGAATCCCACATGACCGGGTACTCTGTGCAGGCTGCTGCTCAAACATTCATGTGACCCTGCTTTCTTTTTAGTCTGAAGCAACAGGCAGGTGGACTAAGTTCAGATCAGACCAGTCTCAAAGTTTGATGTTAAAATTTGAAAATAAGAAGTTGAAGAGCAGCTGGATAATGTGTGTTCATCAGGAGGAGGAGTGTCTCAGCAGCTGCAGACAATCCAGGTTCAGCCCAGCAGTCAGCAGGCCTCCACCAATCAGAGCGGTGCAGATATTCATAACTCAGCCTCCTCCACAGGTAAGCTATTAACCCCGCCTCCTCCACAGATAATACTGCCATCAAGACCAAAATCTGTCTGATGAAACTTATTTGCACTGGCTGTTCTATTTGCCTGTGCTGGCATGCTACTTGTTACGTAGCGGCAAGGGCAGAAAAACCCGTTTAAATGGAACGCAGGTGGCGCAGGGGGCGGCGATATGTCACTGGTCAGCTGATAATGGTCATTCTAGAAAACAGGCAATGATGTCTCTGCTTTTGAACACAAAATGAACAGACTATATCTGGGGGGGCAAGCAAAGCACAGCGCCACCTGGGGTTTGTGGAGCACACAAACTGAAAGGCCAGGCAGAGAAATGTGGGGAATAGTTAGCTGAATATGACAAAATGTGAAATTACTTGGAATCACTGATTATAACTTTAGAGTGTTGAGTCAAACCTATCACTGTCCTCGCGCTCAGGGCAGCTCCTCTCCTCCTCTGCTGCTTAGATTCATACTAACAAACATGATTTTGTGAATGCAAGCTGTGTCCCGCTCCCTCTCTGAAACCTCGAGATCGGAGATCATCGGGACTTTGTGGTCTGTTCAGATTAACCTCTCCAGTGAAGCGAAGCAGGAGGTCAGTTCACAACAGAAGCAAATGTGTTTCATACTGTTCCACAGACGTGCATGATAAGGAATGTTGGTGTGGCTGCTCCGTTACACTGAATCCAGACATCAGCGTGCTTGCTGCCCATATCCACAGGACCTCAAAGGAGGCTTGGAGTGCAAACTTCACCACACGCTGCTTGGAAAATGTTAGGGTGTCGGATGAAATTATAATATGCCATATACCATATTTATTTTTGGAGACGTTTGCTTTTTAAAAAATTATCAGTTTACTGATGCAGTAAAATCTCATTTGCACGGACTGAACATGAACAGAATAAGTTAGTTCTGCTCTGCAGGTTGGATTTTGTCCATCGGTGGTAAGGGTTTAATTCTGATGTACTGTTGTGTGCAGTAGCCCACGTAAAGGGAACCCCGTTACAGCAGCAGACCTGCACATATCCCAGCCTTAAGAACCATTCAGAAAAAGACCACAGTTGATAATACACAATTAAATGTGCCAAAGAATGTGTGAGCATCCCTGTGGCAGCTCAGTATTCAGGTTAAGTGCTGTTTACTTTGATTCAAGATTTTTATTTGCCATTTATGCATAAACAGTCTAAGCATATAGGAATTCTTGTGCAGGGCTGTCCTGGAGTCAAGTAAAGAGTTTAAAGCCAAAAGAACGAACACCTGGTCTAAATATAAGATCACCCAAGAATAGAAAATTCAAAAAAACAAGAATTCAAAATAGTTGATAAAATTGTAGATACAGGAATAAGATGGCAGGTAAAATGGGGAGTTTCACATATTGCACATGGTGTAATTGTATATGGTCTTCTACTTAGTAGGGTAATGAGGAGTTATTGCACATATATTCTCACATTTCCGTATTTGCCATCAGTCTTACTGCAGCAGGGAAAAAGCTGTTGTAAAGTCTTGTTCTGGGTGTGATGATACTGTCCACCCTGCTGTGCCTGAGGCTGTAGGTGCAGTTTTTGTTTCTGAGCAGAGTGTGAGCTGGGTGGAGTGGATCTCTGATTATGTTCTCTGCCCTTTTACGACAGCGCTGTGTGTACAGTGTGTCCATAGCAGGCAGTTCAGTCCAAGTGATCCTCTCTGCAGTCTTTACGACCCAGAGCCTTCCTCTCTGCCTGTGTGGTGTTACCATACCAGACTGTGATGCCAGTGATGAGGATGCTCTCTACCAGTCCTCTATAAGCCTGGGTGAGAGGGCGATGGTTCAGACCAGCTTTTCTGAGCTGCCTGATGAAGTATAGCCGCTGCTGGACTTTCTTCACTGTGGCAGCTGTGTTCAGTGACCAGCTCAGTTCAGGTCAGATGTCACCTGCAGGCCCAGGAACTTGTGGCTGTCAGCCCTCTCCACCTCAGTCCCTTTGATGGTCAGAGGCAGCAGAGAGGAGGGGTTCTTCCTGAAGTCTGCTATTATTTCTTTGTCTTTTTTATGTTGAGGATGAGGTCATTCTCCTCTCCATAAACTAGAATGTCGTTCACCAAGCTTCTGTTACCTTTGGCCCCAAAAATCTAATCTAAACTAAACTGTGCATACAGTGACAATGTGCCCTGAGTTGACATGGCGCCTCTCGAGGCAAACGTGTTTGTGCGTCCCACTCTTGAATGCTGGCTTTTTCTTCGTTTTCTTTTTTGTGTGTTTTTTGCTTTTACTGTGGTGCACAAATGTCATGCACTGCTTACATACAACAGACAGGCATTGCTGGATATCGCCAACTCACAAAGCCACTAGGAATTTACTGGTTTCATATCACCAGAGCTACAACTCATTGTTCGCGACAGCAACAATTGCGAGGACAGCAAACGCCGTACTTGGGGAGTCCCTGGAGCACCAGGCACAAGCAAGCAGGCTGAAATCAGGAGAGCGACCCGGAGACGCAAAAGGGGCAGGCGAGGGGGACTCCATGCTAGGCTAAAAGCTTGCGCTACCCACCGCCATTACCCAGCCTCTTCCTAGCTAACGTACAGTCTCTGGAAAACAAACTTGACGAGCTAAGGGCTAGGATTATAGCACAACGGGAAATAAGAGAATGCTGTGCTCTAATTCTCTCCGAGACTTGGCTTTCTGACAGTTCCAGACTCCACGATTCAGCTAGAGACTCACTCTGTATATCAAGGAGACCACACTGCTGCTTCAGGGAAGGTAAAGGGATGTGGTGTGTGTGTGTTTATCAATAACTCATGGTGTGGAGATGTACGGACTGTTTATAAGCACTGTTCGCCAGATGTAGAGTTTGTATTGCTGAAATGCCGGCCCTACTATCTAGCCAGAGAGCATAGTGCTGTACTTCTGGCTGCTGTGTATGTTAGCCCAAGAGCTAATCCCTCGGCGGCTCTCAGCAAACTCTATGTAATCAGCGTGCTAGAGACGGTGCACCCTGATGCTGTATTTATCGCTGCAGGCGACTTTAACCAGTGTAATTTACAGACTGTACTTCCCAAATATTACCAACATGTGAACATTCCCACTCGGGGCAAGAACACTCTGGACCATGTTTACAGTAACATACGTGGTGCATACAGGGCTGCACCCCGCCCCCACCTTGGACGCTCAGACCACATTTCTTTGTTCCTGTATCCAGCTTACAGACAAAGACTGAAACAAACAAACCCTGTCACCAAACAAATTAAACTCTGGACCCCAGAG
>NW_018128115.1:126591-138640 GCF_001952655.1 Monopterus albus | reverse complement strand
GACTGTTCACCTCCCTACCCTCTGGCCGGAGGTTCAGGAGTGTGAAATGCAGGACCACTAGACTGAAAAACTCTTTCTTTCCCTCTGCCATCAGACTCCTAAACAGCTGAGGAGTTTATTACCAGGAAATACATCATGTACTGTTTACATTCTCAGTTTGCACATACATAATTGCACATTGACTGCTGCACATGCTGCTCCTGTGCAGCATACATTCTCTTATTATATTCTTATATATTTTTATTATATTGCTGCATTTACTGCTTAAGGTGCCTTAGATTTTGGCTGCTGTGTATGTTATTTATATTTCATTTGTATTTTGTGGCATTCATGTGGACGGCAAAGTAAGAATTTCATTGTACAGGGAAACACGTTTCCTAACTGCATATGACAATAAACACTTTGACCTTGACCCTGGAACGCTATTCTCCAGTCCGAACCTATTATACTGTGCACATATCAGAAAGTCTCTCCACTCTGACTCTGAGTGTGTTATCACCAACAAGTTCTGTGTGGGTGTTGGAGTGAAGGCTGGTCTACAGGGTCACCAGGTGGGCACCCTCTCACTAACTGGTGTTTCGTTGAGTTGGGCCCAGGACACCAAGAAGGCTCAACAGTGTGTTCCATCATCCCAGAGCCACCCCCCTCCTTTCCTGCACCCACACGCCCAACACATCCTTCATTACCTTCTACTGTTTTGATGACTCTGGCTGTTACCACTCAATAATTAAGTCATAGCAACCACTAACAAACCCAGACATTTTGAATGCTGTCCTGTCCAAACATTTCAAATAACCCACCAAACATCATGATGCATGCTAATACATAATGGAACTAGAATATTTTGTGTTGAGTGAGACCTCCCCAACATATTTTAAGCATCTGGAAACGGGTACAGTCAGGAGATGAAACAGCTAAAGAAAATGACTGGCACTGAAAAAACTGGAGGGCCTTGAGCGTAACAGTGGTGAACTGTTCTGATTGGAACATGTGACCCTGATTTATCCTTTCTCTCTGCAGCCAGTCTTCCTGCCGCCATTGCTCCCACCTCTTCGTCCTCTTCTTCAGTAACCAGTCACATGATGTACCCCGGTGGTCACACAGTGATGTACGCCACATCGTCACCCTCGTTGGGTGATGGCAGCCTCACTGTCCTCAACACCTTCCCCCCGACAGGCCACGCCCAGTCACATGACCCTGGTACAACCCCAGTTCTATGATTTATAGGTTATTATATCCATGCTGTTATTGATCACCACAAGTAATTTTAGAGACAGTGCATTTAGGCGCGGGGGGGGGGGGGGGGTCTTTTGACAGAAAACTGAAACATATCTAAAAGCTGCTGTGTGACTGGCTGCACTACCGACAAGGTAAGAGCGATGGTTTTAAAAACAACTGAACAAAGTGAAGCTTTGAGAAGATAAAAGTGAGGCATTGGCAGGAAGGACGGGATCCTCACACTCGATACGCCTTTCTGAGCAGCAAGCATTTTCTCAGTGTTAAGTCAAATATCCACATGTCAGTTTATCTTTTACCATATTTCTGTAAGTTAAACAAAATCACTTTCACAGTACATCCAAGCTATGCAGTCACATGTTTGCAAGTGCCTTGGCTAACTACAGTAGCTGGCTAACACTGAAGTAGCTTGTCCTATAATCATTTTAGTTATCTGCACCCCAGCTTCCCTCTAGATCAGGTATATATTTTGGGAATAGTCTTCCCTGCTACTGTAGTTAGCTAATGCACCTGCAAACATAAGATGTTTGCTGCACACAGACAAACAGCGAGTATCAGGATCCCTGTTCCCCCTGTTGATCCTGCTAATGCAACACGTCGTATCCTTTGTCTTCTTAAAGCTTCACTGTTTTTTGCTCAGTGGCTTTTAAAACTATAACTCTGGGTTCTTTGCCTTTTTGGCAGTATATCGTGTCACACAGCAGCCTTTAGGCATTGTTCCTTTTTTGTAAAAAGACAAAATTGTCAAAAAGACACCTTCACTCAATACAAAGTCAGTGGAGAGTGAGGATTTGTTTTCCCTGGTGGGTGTGGTTTTCAGAATATGATGCATTGTGCTCTGTGTCTATGGTGGTTGTATCAGTTATACAGGCCTCAGGCCATTGGTTGTATTGTCTTCGGGTCAGATACTTCAGTCATGACTGTCAGCTATGTTAGTGTTGGCTTGTTGTAATAAAGTTCTAGGTTTTTAATGGAATAAAGTTATGTCGTCTGTCAGGCACTGTCCCACAGGTCTTCCTCACCTCGCTCCCTCCGGTCGCTGCTCAGATCCCGGTGTCTGCAGTACAGCTCCACCCGGTACGACAGCACTGAGTACAGCACAGTACTAATACTTGTGATGCTATAGATACTGCTGCAGAAGTCCTCCTGATGTTTTGTGTTTGTGATTCAGATGGTGATCAGTCAGCAGAGCAGCGGCAACAACCTGACGGAGCTGCAGGTCGTCAGTCTGGACCTCCACCAATCAAAAGACGACTAAGTATCACATGACCCCTTCTCCCGACACACACACACACACACTCAGCTGGATCTCTTCTGGACGCCATTGAAAACAGTCCACATGTTGATTTTTTTCTGAACCCCTGCGGTTGGTTTGTGGTAATGAGGCAGCAAACCTCCTGTTTACTTGTGTTTGTGTTTAATGTAAACAACAACAGCTGATGGTCAGACCCTTCATGATGTCAGGGCTGCAGTGTGTGAGGCACGCTCATCATTTCTCCACATGACCTTTAACATTAGAGGTGTACATTGGAAATTTTATGACCGGTTTGAGTATTGTGAGAATTAAGTTCTAATTTTATGAGATAAAGTCGTTTTAATACTTTGGGAGCAAATGTGTACTACTATCAGGGTACTTCATTCTTTACATATTCAGTCTTTATTCTGTGAATATCAGGTTTGTTGTTTGAGCAGTGCCCCTGCCACTCAGCGACATCAGACTGTTCAGGTGAATGCAGTGATGATGTCGTTGACCAGGTGTCACATAATCACCCGTGTGTGTGTGTGTGTGTGTGTGTGTGTGTGTGTGTGTGTGTTTGTCATATGAATGTATCTCAGTATGTTTGTGTTCTTCAGTTTCTAGTTTTACTTGGGGGTTAAAAAAGTGCCAAAAACACTGAGACTCATTAAAGGAACAGTTCACCCTAAACCTATAAATTATGTTTGCTTGCATCTTTTTCAGTTTGCCTCAGTAAAAGCTCATGTGCACACAGAACAACTGACTGAGTTCAGTAGGTGTGTTGTTATGTTTAAAGTGGAGCTGTGTCAGCAGGGACCAAAACAGAGATGTAAAAACCGTGGATTGCTGAGTGAGCTGCGGTCGATGATGAGCACTCCACGAGCATGTTGGGACACAACAAAAAAAATCTTGTGAAGAATGTGTTTGTTTTTATACAGTTGGAGACACGAGTTGCGGTTTCCTGATAATAATGGCAGATGTTATCGATACATGTTTAGTTAATAAAAACATCACTGTCCACTGAAGTTCCCTGGTCTGATCACTAATGGCCATTTATTTAGATCATTTATCAGAGGATAATGTTGGCCACAGAGGCATCGTGTGTTTGTAATGTTCATACAGTACCTGGTGTGTCAAGATGAGCCAGTGCGTTTAAGGACACACGGTCATCTGGAACTCAACAGTTGAAGGGTTTTATTGAGGAGTTCAGTCATCGGGAATCAGACGAGGGCTCGGAGCTGTTCTCGTTCTGATGCATTGTTTCCTCTGGTGAAATCTGCAGACCTGATCTGATCTGGGTTTGACTCTGAGGATTTTCTGTCTGGCCTGAGGACTCCTTTTCCAAAGTCAAAGATATTTTGCAGACATTCTGCCTTGAACATTCTTGTTCTTTACTGGGTGTTCTCTCAGCATCACAAAGTGCAGTAGGTCAGATCTTTGACATCTGACCTCCTCAATGTGTTCAGTGTTTTCCTCATGTACCGTATGTCATCAGTTATGGATTGTTAGCTGCAAGTTGTTTTGTCAGAAACAGCCAATAATAAATAAAAAAGGAGAGAAAATGTGTTGTTCAAGGCCCAATTACCAAAGCCTCACTGCAGTCGTCATTTAGGGGGAATCAGCTCTGTAATGTATTTAGTGAGAAGTGAGCTTGTGATTGGAAGGTTCAGGACCCAGACTGGCACCATTAAATCTGGGTGGGGTAGATTTAATTGCAGTGTTAATCAGACTAGCCTGTGGCCCCCGAGCAGCTCTGCATTCACAGCATTGTGCAGGCCTCATTCACAGGTGCCCCTGAGCAGGGCCCTTAACCTCTGCTCACGTGGAGCTACTTAGGGGCCGGTCTGTGGTTGTACAATGTTGTGAATGTGATCAAGGCACTCCTGAAAAAGAGAGGCAGCCTCTCCGCCGACCAGGTGAAAATAAAGGTAAATAATAACTAGGCCTTTTATGAACTGCACTTGGTGATAGTCTTCAGCTGAGAGGCCCCATGTTCATGATACCGATATTTCAGCTGTGTGGTGGCCTGTTCTTTTACACCATCATGGGCTCTGGTTGTCAACAACGGCATAACCGTTAAGGATAATTGTCTTTAATCAGTAGCTCACAGGGGTCTTTCACTTAGCCTGTTTGCTTTGTATAGTATGTTGTGTAATTAATAAACTGGATTTAAACGTTACACAAAACATTTAAAAGAACAGGTGATTTTTTTTAAAGACTTACTGAACTGACTTTACATTGGACCTATTTTTAAAATGTGCACTAATTGCAAATGTAATTATATATAGTTACAATTTATTCTGTGTATGTTAATATTCTATAAAAATATTAAAACTGAACTGACTTAGTTCACAGTTTTAATCACAGCTGGATCCTTATGTGTTTCTAGTGAATAAGCTTTTTATGCCGTGTGTGTGTGTGTGTGTGTGTGTGTGTGTGTGTGAGAGAGAGATACTGTATATGTATCTGGGGAAGGGGAAAAAGAAAACGGACCAACTTCAGGTACGGAGGCATGTGCTTTCCTGTCAGCTACGGAGGTCTGCCATTTTGTCTGCAGCAGGTACTCTTGAATAATGGCTGAGAAAATATTTGAGCCATTTTGTTCCATTGTTCTGCGCGTTAAAACACATTGTCCCCTCATTTTCATCGCTATTCACAAATACAGACTTTATGATGCAGTTCTGTTTTGTTCTTTAAACTTTAAAATGAAATCTTATTGACTTCAAGTAGCACTGGATACACCCAGTCATGTATTAGAAAGGTTTAGACTACAGAATATTTCTGGGATCTAATAAGAGAAACTACTTCACCTGTCTGACCCAGAAATCCAGTATATCCATCCAGCCCGTGAACACCTCAGTCTTACCAGAGGAGCTAGAAAACGTTCCCGGGGAAAAAGTTATCTACACTACATTGCTGAACCTGTTGCCACTGTGACCCAATCTCGGATAAGCGAAATAAAATGGATGGATGGATGTTTAATTCTTTCTTGATTCAACTTTAATGACTTTCATAAAAAAATATAGCATGTTCCACCATTCTTCTTGGTTACAGCATGGATGTAATCTTTATAATGCATAACTAGGCTAAATATAATACATCCATAGGTTACATGCATCAAAGCACAGAGTACTTTGTCAAAATTTCAAAATAAATTTTGTGCCGAATGTTTTATGTTATTTATTTTGGGCCAAAATAATTGTATCAATTATCAGAGGAGCTAAACTAAACACCCAGTTGTTTGTATTTTATTTTTATGCCGGTTTTGTTTGAATGTAATTATTACAAATGCTACTGTATTTAATTTCATTGTGTTCTACTCCCCTCCTGCAGGGGGCAGTAGTGGCTGTCCTCGGACAATAAAATGAAGACGGAACGTTTGTTTTGGTCTGATGTTTCCACCGAGGGATTAAGTTCGTGAAGCAGCAAGTCAGTGTTGGTGTGTATTGGTTGTTATTTTCTATTTGATCATAGCCGTTAATAGTTACGTGGGCCACGATGCAGTGCCGCTGGCCTCTTTTAGGTCCGCTGCGGTGGATCACTTATGTCAACAAGCACGTGAAGGTGAAGGCGGGAAAAGACGAAGTGCTGTGGGGCTGGCTGCTGACCGTGGACCCCGTGTCTGCCAGGTAACACAGCCTTCCAGAGGAAACTGAACACAGGTGCATCAGCTGGGTTACCAGAGTTTTAAAAAGGCAGCTTTACAACCAGTTCACCTTACTTCAGTGCAGACCGGAAGAACTCTGGCTCCTAGAACTAGGCTACGTTGGAAAAGTAGGTTAAACTTCTTGGTAAAAATAAATAAATAAATAAATAAAGCAAATTGACAATGTGGTACAAAATATAAACCAAAAAGTCACGTCTGCTGAGTTTATCACGTGACCTAAACCTGCCTGAAATCACAGTCCCACCTTTTCACAAGGGCTAAACTGGAGGAAATGTTATAATTTTTGTTGTTTTAAGATAAATATGGGTTTTGTTTTATCTTACTACAACTAAAACGGCAAAGCAAAAAGTATTTAAATTGCACCTTTTCTGTCCGTTGGATGGACTTGAGTACTGGTTTAAAAAATGGGCCTGTTGTTGTACTGGTCAGTCTTGTACCATCTGACTTGTACAGTCTTAAAAGTAGTCTTCAAGTTACACCTGTTTAGATGGTATGAACTGCTGGAACACTGGTCTAAATAACGGGCCCGTCTTTTTTACTTGTCTGAGGATGAGGTCTTGTTTATACTGTGATGACTATGCCAGCCAGCGGGAGGGTTAGTGACAGCGGCAAGCATTATGCGAATGTGTAAATAGTTAGCGTAATATTGTGGTATAATCCTGAGTCATTGTGTTTTACGGTTCTTGTTATTGTTGTATTTTGAGGGGTTAAAAATGACTGTTGGGTTCATGCTGTGTGTGTTGGGTTGCATCGAGCATTCGGTGCTCGAACCTGTTGACTGCTGTTCGATTGGAAGTGTTTCGCTGTATTATGCCTGTGTGTGTTAGTCTGTTGTTGCCGGTGACTGAGAAAATAAAGACAAGAGAGAGCTGGCTGACTGCTGTGATGTGAGAACAGTGAATTACGCCACTGAAGAGCATTTCAGGGTGAGGGTGCACACTGTGCCAGTGACATAAGGGGAAGGTGTGATCCTCGAGGGATTGTTAAAGCTGTGCGGTGCACGGAGCCCGGTCGTAACAGTGTTAGCCTTACGTAGGTGCTAGCACCCCGCTAGCTAGTTAGCTGCACAGTTAGGATTCGCTCCTCTCCTCCGCGCCGGAGGTCACTACAATTGGTGTCAGAAGTGGGATTTAAAGTCGTTCAGTCGAACGCCACTATGGAGAGGAGCCTAGCGGAGATAGAGAGAGAGGTTTTTGAGAATACTCGCCACCTAGAGCGCTTGAGAACAGGGATGCTACGACGGAGCGAGACACCGGTCCGGGCGGATGGCGCCAGCGTCCCACGGCGAACGCATCCCACTTCTGACACCAATTGTAGTGACCTCCGGCAGGCATTATACAGCGAAACACTTCCAATCGAACAGCAGTCAACAGGTTCGAGCACCGAATGCTCGATGCAACCCAACACACACAGCATGAACCCAACAGTATTTTTAACCCCTCAAAGTACAACAATAACAAGGACCGTAAAACACAATGACTCAGGATTATACCACAATATTACGCTAACTATTTACACATTCGCATAATGCTTGCCGCTGTCACTAACCCTCCCGCTGGCTGGCATAGTCATCACAATACGAAACATGAGCCGTCTCTCAAAGGTCTTGTCAAACAGGCTGTTTTGTTTGGCTCTGAAAATGCCGAGAAGCTGCTCAAGTTTAATTACTGAAGTTGCCCTGTGGCAACAGGACACAACAACAATTAGACACTGGGCAGGTTGATGTGGCTGGTGACTGCTCATCAGAGATGTAGAGCTCCAGGGCAACCTGTAGAAAGGTACAGGGAGAGAGAGAGAGGAGACACTAGGGGAGGGAGAGAGAGAGAGAGGAGACACTAGGGGAGGGAGAGAGAGAGAGAGGAGACACTAGGGGAGGGAGAGAGAGAGAGAGGAGACACTAGGGGAGGGAGAGAGAGAGAGAGGAGACACTAGGGGAGGGAGAGAGAGAGAGAGGAGACACTAGGGGAGGGAGAGAGAGAGAGAGGAGACACTAGGGGAGGGAGAGAGAGAGAGAGGAGACACTAGGGGAGGGAGAGAGAGAGAGAGGAGACACTAGGGGAGGGAGAGAGAGAGAGAGGAGACACTAGGGGAGGGAGAGAGAGAGAGAGGAGACACTAGGGGAGGGAGAGAGAGAGAGAGGAGACACTAGGGGAGGGAGAGAGAGAGAGAGGAGACACTAGGGGAGGGAGAGAGAGAGAGAGGAGACACTAGGGGAGGGAGAGAGAGAGAGAGGAGACACTAGGGGAGGGAGAGAGAGAGAGAGGAGACACTAGGGGAGGGAGAGAGAGAGAGAGGAGACACTAGGGGAGGGAGAGAGAGAGAGAGGAGACACTAGGGGAGGGAGAGAGAGAGAGAGGAGACACTAGGGGAGGGAGAGAGAGAGAGAGGAGACACTAGGGGAGGGAGAGAGAGAGAGAGGAGACACTAGGGGAGGGAGAGAGAGAGAGAGGAGACACTAGGGGAGGGAGAGAGAGAGAGAGGAGACACTAGGGGAGGGAGAGAGAGAGAGAGGAGACACTAGGGGAGGGAGAGAGAGAGAGAGGAGACACTAGGGGAGGGAGAGAGAGAGAGAGGAGACACTAGGGGAGGGAGAGAGAGAGAGAGGAGACACTAGGGGAGGGAGAGAGAGGGGAGACACTAGGGGAGATAGGGAGCAGACACTATGGGAGGGAGAGCGGAGACGCTACGGGAAGGAGAGAGGAGTCTACAGGAGAGAGGGAGGAGACACTATGGGAAGGAGAGAGGAGTCTACAGGAGAGAGGGAGGAGACACTATGGGAGAGAGGGAGGAGACTCTACGGGAGGGAGAGAGGAGACACTAAGGGAGGGAGAGAGGGAGGAGACACTAGGGGAGAGAAGGAGGCGACACTACAGGAGAGAGAGAGGAGACATTAGGGGAGAGAAGGAGGCGACACTAGGGGAGAGAGGGAGGACACACAGACACGTAATGGTGGCGTATGAAAATTCATTTTCACGCACAATATTTGAGTAATATGGAGATTAATAGCAATCAGCATTTCACTTTCCTTGTCATTAAAACAACTGTTGGACCCAGAAAAGAAGCTGAAAACTTTGGTTTGATGACATTTTATTAAATGTGGATCCAACCAAACGTGATGTGAGTTTCTGTGACTTCCTGTAGAGACTGAACGCTGCTGGAAAGCTCCTAAACTCTTTGCCTTGACCACAGCTTTTCCCACTGCCCTGTGCTGCTGCCGCCTGCTCTTATTCACTTTCCAGGCGAGATGCAGTGCATCTCAGACTAGCCTTTTGACTGCAGTACTTTTACTGCTAGCTGAGTACTTGTACACAGTGGTACTGCTGTTAGTTTAAAGGTGTCAGAACTCAAACTGTTTCAGTCTGAATCCAGATCTGGTATGGCCCAGTCTGACTCTGTGGTTCTGTTCCTCCTACAGTCTGGTCCTGATGGATTTCAAAGAGGATGGGGGAGCATCGGTGCAGGTCGTGATGGGTCATGCTGTAGAGGAGGTGCAGATCCAGCAAGAGGCTGATGAGGAGACCACAGACCGCCTCCAGGCCTCTTTTCTCCCCCCAAAGACCTGTGGCCTGGACCCCGAAGACCTGAGGAAGAGAAGAGGTGTCATCCAGAGCTGGCTGGAGAAGAACCGTGTCCCTGTGGAGGAGGAAGACGACAAGCTGAGGGTGGCGGGGGTCTTGACCATCAGGGCCCCGTATGGACCTGAAGACTGCAGCAGTTCCAACCAGATCATCTTAGACCGCATCCAGAGACTGATCCAGAATCTGATCCCGGTCGATCCCTGAGGAAAAAAAAAAATCACTAAATGTAGGAGCCCCGCCCCTTGTCTGCCTACGCCATCAGGTTGAAAATGAGACTTACAAAATAAAAGTGTGTTAGGAGACGGTTGGAAATGTTCTGATATTTTGCAAAATATCTGGGATAGGACTGAACAGAGAGTTAAGTAACACTGAACATGTGGAGACTGTTTTTGAGGAGGATGTGTGTTTAATGGCGCTGGTTTCCAGTTTATCCAGTTAAATTAGTCTGTGCTTATACTGAAAAATGCTACCTTATTGTAGGGATTTTGTATCACCAGTCTTCTGCCACCCTTTGTGGTTTTGTAGTGTTGGGGTGCTTAAAGGAAAACTCCCATACAATGCACTATGAATGCCATCATCCAAATTTTTATTTTCATTATATGAAAGGTCAGAATTGTGTAACCTGCGGCTGCACCTCTGTCTATCACAGCTGGATCCTGTAGCCTGCCTTTGTCACTCAATCACACTCGAGGTGCCCCGTACCCTGTATTTTTATTAAAGCTACTAGGCACCAAACACTCGGTGCAGTATGTTTTAATGTTGTACTGATGTCACATATATACATGATTATACTCAAAATTACTTTAGTCACACTTTTTTATGACATTGTTTTGTTTGTGATCATGAATCCCAGTAGCTGTTGGACATCCAGCCTTTCAAATGTCAGTGGTGAAGATGCATAAATATACAGAGTTAACAGTAGGCAGCACCAAGGCCATGTGGTTGCACTCAATCTGTGAGTTTTGGTTCCCACAGGTGCCTCACATAAACTGAAGTATTGGTGAAGTACTGTTCCTGTGGCAGAGCGTATTGGCTCTTCAAAATACAAATACACCAACAAAGAGGATGACCTGTATGTACAGAGAGGAAGAACACTAGGAGAGGAACCAGCAGCTGTGACTTCTCCAAAGTGAAAACTAACCTTCAGTGTTCACGAAGGTGGACACAAAGACAGTGGAGTAAAGAATTACTTGCCATCCATATAACACATCCACTTTGCAGGCCACCAGGTGCTTCAAGGAAGACGCCTTCACTTTTCACCCTGTATTTATAAAATGCAGGAATTTACAGTAGTTCGCAGACTTTTGTTTACTCTTTTGTTGCTTACAAGTGAATTATGTCGACATGGTCGACTGCTATGCTGTGAACAGTTCAGACTGAATTAGAAAAACATTCTTTCTGTATGAATCCATACATTATAATCAGAATCAGCTTTGATCACCAAGTTGAGTATATAAGGAATTCATCTCCAGCATAGAGGCTCTGTGTGTTTTAGGTAACAGACAATAGTGCAGTCAAAGGTAGGGGAAGCATGGGAGAAGGAGGAGAGGCAGCATTCATAAACTTTACATGCATATATACGCATTTCGAACTATCCAATGGTGCATGTACCTGTACTATTTACAATTATTACACTGCGGTGGTTGCCATGTCCTGTCACCTCAGTCATAGTTAACTGTTCATCAGAGTGACAGGCCGAGTGAAGAAACTGTCCTTGTGTCTGGTTGTCTTGGCGTACAGTGACCTGTAGCGCCGACCAGAGGGGAGGGGTTCAAACAGTGTGTGTCCAGGGTGTGAGGGGTCTGCAGAAATCTTCTCTGCCCTCCTTTTGAGGGCTGGACTCTATTCCTGTACTGTTTGGTTGCTGAGCCAAACCAGACAATCATGGATGAGCAGAGAACAGACTTGATGATTCCTCTGTAGAACTGGATCAGCAGCTCCTGGAGCAGGTAAGCATTATTGCATTATGAATGTTGAGCTGCAATAGGTTCATAGTTTATAACCTTGGATCAGACATAATGCCAGATTTGTAGTTAGGAGAAATATGAACAGGGAAAAGGCGGAGTCCATCCATCCATTCATTTTCCTCCGCTTATCCGGGACCGGGTCGCGGGGGCAACAGTCTAAGCAAAGATGCCCAGACTTCCCTCTCTCCAGACACTTCCTCCAGCTCCTCCGGGGGAATGCTGAGGCGTTCCCAGGCCAGCCGAGAGACATAGTCCCTCCAGCATGTCCTGGGTCTTCCCCGGGGCCTCCTCCCGATGGGACATGCCCGGAACACCTCCCTAGGAAGGCGCCCAGGAGGCATCCGAAACAGATGCCCGAGCCACC
>NW_018128115.1:122108-124185 GCF_001952655.1 Monopterus albus | reverse complement strand
ATCTATTCATAAGGGGCTTTTGAACTGCTCTTAGTCTGACCCGTCACCCAGGACCTGTTTGCCTTGGGAGACCCTACCAGTGACATATAGCCCCCGACAACATCCCTAGGATCACTCGGGTACTCAAACCCCTCCACCACAATAACGTGGCGGTTCAAGGAGGGGAAAAGGCAGAGTTTCAACTGAAATAACTTAATTGATTAGACTGATAAACTCTGATGTGTCGGACTTGTGTAAATATGTTAAAATCTTAGTAAACAGTTCATTTATTGTTCAGGCTTTGGTTACATTACCGTCGTTGTCCGCCGAGGGCAGCAGACATCATGCGCCTTTTCATGAAACCACACCCACCCACTTACGTCATGACCAGCCGACTGCGCATGAACCGGCACAGTCTACGGTACCGCAGACTGGAGAAACAGTAATCGAAAGCCGTTGACTGGGACTGGCCGTTAGTTCGGTGGCTGTCCGCCTGTCAGGACACCGGGGTCGTAGCTGCTGTTTGAGACTGTCCAGAAGACAGGGGTGCAGAAGCGCTCTCATTCTGGAGGAGCCGGGTTAAGGTAGCGGAGCTTCTCATCGGAGAGTCGGTGTGTCCAGTAAAATGTTATAAGCGGAGCGGAGAGCACCGAGCTCCCCGCTGATTCACACCGATCGCCCGTTAAACCTCACCGAGTGTCCCCTCACGGAAACTGAGGTTAACCAGCAGCTACTGACCTGTCATTAACTGGCTCGCTGCTACCATTAGCAGCCAGGCTACATGCTAACAGGCTACCATCAAGAACCTGCTCAGCAGCGTCAGCCCACGGTCACACCGTGTCCCGTTACTGTTGTTATGGATCGGTTAACGGCCATCATGTTGTCGTCCTGGTAAACGGAACTACACCCTATAGTTAGCTGCTAGGCGCGGAGCTAACAGTTAGCTGTGGAACATCTGGCTGCAGCTAGCGCTCCCTCGTAGCGGCCGAGGATGGTCGCAGTGACGGCAGCTGCTCCGGAGGAACAGCCTGTGTCCGCTGGATGTTCTGAGGATCCCCGCTTCACCCGCACTGCTGGACCCGGACAGACCTTCACGGTGTTCATGTAAACAGGTGAACCGCTACGGTGCTCAGGCCCTGCACACCCCACAGCAGCAGCCATGCAGGCGGCCCAGCTGCAGTACGACTTCTTCAGCGAGGAAAACAGTCCGAAATGGAGAGGCCTGCTGGTGTCTTCACTGGAGAAGGTAAACACACGGTGACATTCACTGAGCTCGGGTGTGTCCCTGCAGGTTCGGTTCCCTCCAGGTGTGTCCCTGCAGGTTCGGTTCGGAACGACTGAAGGAAACGCAGACTCAGCTCAGGTGTTTCCCTCCATCTGATGTGGTCACGAATGTGTACAGGCTAATAGTGAAGAGGCGTCTTCTGATGTCTACAGGTGTACACTGATATCTGCTGGTGTCTGGTAGAGGTAGGACTGGAAGTTATTCATCCACATGAATGTAAATGACTTTACTCATCATGAGCCTTCACCATTTGAAAACTATTTAGTGCACATACATTTTATTATGTGCAACGGTGCATTTTAAATATCGTGTGTTCATACAACATGTCAAATTTGCCCTATTGACTGTTGCATTAAATTTTTAAAATCAAATCCTTGTGGTACAGAGGAGAAGAAGCGGCATTCAGTTCTACAGGCTGGGGGTCTTAATCTACCACTGCATACATGCAGGGATGTAACAATATTTGTAATTTCATAATATTGAAATAGAAACATTTCTTGATCATGTCGTGGGACTGTGATGGTATTTATCAAGATATTACATATGGTTTTTTGGCTCGTATAGCTGTGTTCAGGTTGTAGGATTTTAAACTGGCGTCAGGGATCCCCTATCATTGACCTTTAGAGCTGTTGTGTGGCAGCATTTCAGTTGACAATTCCAGGGCTGAACCCAAATTTAAGTTGAATTGGGTTCAGTTCAGTTTTATTTGTATAGCAACAAATCACAACAAAAATAATCTCAGGGCACTTTATGTAATGAGGTCTAGGTATTATTATTGCAATTATTATTATTATTATTAAACCCAACAAACCC
>NW_018128115.1:121365-121764 GCF_001952655.1 Monopterus albus | reverse complement strand
AGGTCAGATGTCACCTGCAGGCCCAGGAACTTGTGGCTGTCAGCCCTCTCCACCTCAGTCCCTTTGATGGTCAGAGGCAGCAGAGAGGAGGGGTTCTTCCTGAAGTCTGCTATTATTTCTTTGTCTTGTTTATGTTGAGGATGAGGTCATTCTCCTCTCCATAAACTAGAATGTCGTTCACCAAGCTTCTGTAGCCCGACTCGTCTCCCCCTTTGATGAGGCGCAGAATGGTGGTGTCATCAGCATATTTAATGAGGATGGTGTTGTCATGGTTGGAGACACAGTCGTTGGTGTTCAGGGCGAAGAATTTGGGGCTGAGACAGCAGCCCTGCGGCAATAAGACACAACAAATGAGCTCAGCAGACACCCTCCCTCCCCTTCTGACCACCTGTGTCTTTC
>NW_018128115.1:119061-121267 GCF_001952655.1 Monopterus albus | reverse complement strand
TGGCTGTGCATCAGAAACATAGAGCTTCAGAGCCAGGGCAACGTGTAGAAAGGTACAGGGAGAGAGAGAGGAGTGAGAGAGGAGACACTATGGGAGGGAGGGAGGGAGAGAGAGAGAGAGGGGGCACACGGGTAGTGGTGGTATATGGATGGAGAGAGAGGAGAGGGGAGGTGAGGAGCTCAGACCATCATGCCCCCCCAGTAGTCTATACCTATAGCAGCATCACTAAGGGAAGGCTCAGGGTCACCTGATCCAGCCCTAACTATAAGCTTTATCCAAAAGGAAAGTCGGCTAAGGGTCTCCTGATCCAGCCCTAACTATAAGCTTTATCCAAAAGGAAAGTCTTAAGTCTAATCTAGCAGCATGTGATATTATATAAATACTATTATTGCTAAAAGAGACAGAGGAATAACTCCGAGCAAGAGGAAGGAGAGGAAGAGGGGGAAGCCATTGCTCTCAGTTAAGCTGCTAGCTTAGCTAGCTTCTGAGCTAGCCAATCCAAAGTAGCAAGTTAAATTTGGTAATTGTAAATTTGGTAACAGGAAGCAGGAAGTGACTACGATGGCCGCAGGAACAGGAAACTGTGTGTGTGTGTGGGGGTGGGGTGTGTGGGGGGGGTGATCTTCAAATAATTCTAGAGTAGTGCAAATATAAAAGTATTTTAGTTTGAAATGCCCATCCCTAGTACTCACATAACTGAAAACTTTAGACCAGCTCTCCAAATAAGCCTTTGCATTGCTGGGATAGAAAGACCAGATATTCTAAATCTAAATGGTGACTTTCTTACCTGAAAAAATATTAAAACCTAATGAGACCAATCCTAGGACGAAATAGTCACAGATCAATAAATCATAAGTGAAACACAAACGACACCTCTTTACTGTAATAAGGTAGACAGACCATGAGCTGCAAGCTAAGTTTCATCAAAACGAGTTGTTCTGATGAAATAGCATAGGTGCAGTGGCTGTGAGATGGTTGCACTGGGAACGGGGAACTTCTACAAACTGCAACACTGAAAAGAGGCTCTACAAAATATTCAACAGCTTTGCCCTTAGACACATTTTTCCAAGCTAAGTGTTGTGGTATAACCAACAGTAGACCAATGGTGCCTTAAGGGATTTTGGTGACACTAGGTGACCCTAAGAGTGGCTATTTTCCTAGTTATCTCGGATGGTTTATTATAAAGGCATTTTAAAAAATCTTTTATTTTATGTTCTTCATAGCCTCACAGGATTAACCCCCACTTCCTCCATCTCCGAGCTTGGTTGCTAACACAAACCTTAACCCACATGGGGAATAATCTCTTTAAAGGACTGTTTCTCAGCCCGACTGATACCCACAGAGATATTTGACAGTTTATAAAATGTGACAGTGAGTGTGTAGTAGACAGTCAGTGTGTTGTCTGACATGCAGTATTAAAGGAATAGTTCATGTGTTTTTACGTCCTGGTTCTGTTGAAGTGTTTCCTGTTGTTGAAGACACTTCAATCAATCAGTCAGTCAGTCAATCAGCTGATCAATTTGTGATCTCCGTTTTGGTTATTGAGGTATAAACACTTCAGCTGTTGGCATTTCCTGTTGTTGCTTCACAATAAAAGCCTTTTATTGACAAACTATGACGAGGCTTTTATTGCGAAGCAGCAGCCTACAACCTGAACATTGTTTGATTTATTAATATATTTGTTTACATTTCTGTTTTGTTTATTTGCAATCATGTTAAGCCAGAGAGTTCCCCGGGACTGTCATTCTTGGGTTGATGATGTTCCAGATTGAAGTTTACTGACAAGCAGCACTGGTGTGTGATGTGTATTGGGATCAGTCTAATTGCTGGAGTTTATTGCATGGTGATGCTTCAGGTGAAAGACTGAACCTTTTTGTGTTTGTCAGGGTCAGACTGTCCTTGCCGGCGTCTGTTCACCTCTTTTATTATGAGTTCTCCTAGTTTGGTCTCAGAGATGATTTACCAGTAGGGGCACACCTGCCCAGGTGTATGTTAATGTTGTTCAGTGAAGTGATGTGCAGCTTTCATCAGAGCTCCACCTGCTGTAACAGTTGCTCTTCTCCACCTGGTGGCAGCACAGAGGTGGTTGTAGTAACAGCAGAGCGCACATACAGCAGAGGGGGTTGCAGTGAAGAGGCTGAGAGGTAATGACAGCACAGTTTAATATAGAGCAGTGATGCTGAGACTCAAACTGATGAAATACCGT
>NW_018128115.1:95041-119039 GCF_001952655.1 Monopterus albus | reverse complement strand
TTACCAGAAGCTCTATGAACATGTTTGAATGTGTATGTGTTGCAGGTACTGAACCAGGTGCATCCTAACCTGGTGTCCCAGCAGGAGGCGCTCCAGTACATCGAGGAGCTGATCCTGCTCCTGCTTAGCATGTTGTGCCAGGCTCAACCACGCACTGTGCAGGATGTCGAGGTGACACACCCAATACACACTTACAGACACACTGTGAATGAGACAGGACGTCACGTTCAGATTAATTCCTGCTTAAACAAACTGCATGAGTGCTATCTGAGTCACTGTAGTAGGTCTTTAAGTAATGGGATGGATCCAGTCTGGATCTAGCTTAGAGACAGTTGTGGGTAATGGTCAGTTCTGGTACTAAACCTTGTGGGTTTGGGGGGTAGACCTGTGCAGGACTGGTTCAGCTTGATTTGACATGTGGCAGATGTGAGCTTTTCACTTGACAGCCAAGCAGCAGGTGTTAAAGAGGGTTAACAAGGGTTAAATGTTAAAGACCCCCTAAGCTCAATACGATGCTTTTTTTAATGTTTATATGCAATAAAATATCAGACTTCTATTGTACTGAGTGGTGCCTGTGCAGTTTGTCAATAACGGGGTGTTTCCACATTATTCTGCTGAAGGGGGCAGTGTCAGTCCACTTCTTAGAAATCCTGATTTCCAACGACCATGGTCAAAGCAAATTTGTGGCAACACAAATCTGAAAGCCAAGCTTGCTATGCAAATGCAGAGTTCAACAGCGCCTGCTGACACCTAATTCCTAAAAGCTCTGAGCTGATCACTCAGAGCTCATTTTTGAGTATTCACTAAAGGTTGCAGTTTTTGTATGTAAACCGGACTCTGAAGCGTCTTGACACCATTTATGTAATTATTATTTAGCTAACACTGGGATGGTGTGAGTAACGTACTGTTATTAACAGCTTGTTAGCTTGTCCAGTAGCAGCTTGAGGGCTGTGGTTAGCCAGATGCTAATAATAACACAAGCACCTGGTCTTCTGTGTTTGCACCCGGTTGTGTTGAGACTAATCCTACACCCCCGGCTTTGGGTTTTAAAAAACAAAACCCTAATGGCTGCATTTCCATCACTGATGTGAGATCAGCTCTTACCAGTGAAGCTGTCTCACTCTATTGGAGTTGTTGGAACTCTAATTATTCAGTGGTGTTACAGAGTGATGCCTCTTTACCTCACAAATGATTTTCGGCTAACAGCAGACAGCGTGTTGTTTGTAGGCACGTTCAAGATGACCCAGATCTGCATAGAATTGATCAGCGGGCAGTGCAGCTGGTTAGTTTTGTGTCTGACTTGATCCTGACCTGCCCTGATGTAATGCTCACAGGATCGAGGTGGCTGCAGTTTTTGGAGCCAGCCACCACAGTTGTTCTCAATCAATCAGTCAGTCATAAACTTTATTGCCAAGTATGTTACGATGCAGTGAGTTTTATTCCAGTTCAGTGGCCCCCCGATGTGTACCAAAAAAAAACTCCTCACACATTACCCCCCTCACCCAGGAGCGAGTTCAGAAGAGTTTCCCTCATCCGATTGATAAGTGGGCAATTGCTGACGCTCAAGCAGCCATCGAGAAGAGGAAGAGAAGGAACCCGCTGGCTCTGCCGGTTGACAAGATCCACCCACTGCTCAAGGTATCGTCACTGCATCATCATCACTATCACTGCGTCATTATCATCACCCTTGCTGCATTATAACTATGGCATCTGTTTTTGTTTCCCATGATGCTCTGTGTTGGCAGGAGGTGCTGGGGTATAAGATTGACCACCAGGTGTCAGTATACATGGTGGCAGTGTTGGAGTACATCTCTGCCGACATCCTGAAACTGGCCGGGAACTACGTGAGGAACATCCGTCACTATGAGATCTCGCAGCAGGACATCACCGTGGCCATGTGTGCTGACAAGGTACCTGCCCAGTACACACAGTGATGCTCAATTCAGTGAGAGTGCAGGGACACTGTTTCACCTTTCTGGGTCTCTGTCTCACCTGTCTGTCTTATCTGTCTGTCACCTGTCTGTCTCCCCTGTGTGCAGGTGTTGATGGACATGTTCCACCAGGATGAGGAGGACATCAGTGGCTTCCCTCTGATGGATGAGGAGCCGTCAGCCAATGAGGAGCAGAGTTACTATGAGCTGGTGCGGAGCTTCATGTCGGACGGTCGACAGTACTTAAGACAGCTCAACCTGCTCATCAAGGTGTTCAGGGAGCCCTTCACCTCCAGCTCCATGCTCTTCTCTCAGCATGTATGTATCTGGTTGATCTGTGTGTTATCCTCCTGATTGATCTGTCTCTGCCTGATCAGTCTGATTGATCTGTTTCTATCAGGATGTGGACAGTATCTTCAGTCGGATTGTTGATATACACGAGGTGACTGTGAAGCTGTTGGGTCTGCTCGAGGACACGGTGGAGATGACAGATGAAGGAAGTCCCCATCCTCTGGTGGGAAGCTGCTTTGAGGACCTGGCTGAGGTCTGTACACCTGTACCCGTGTGTGATTGGTTATCTCTGGATTTTTGTGACTTGTGATTTGATTGACAGGAGTTGGCCTTTGACCCCTATGAGACGTACGCTCAGGACATCCTGCGCTCTGGTTTCCACGAACACTTCCTCAGTCAGGTTTCTAAACCCGGAGCTGCTTTCCACCTACAGGTTAGCCCCGCCCCCTGACTCTGATATGAGATGAGCTCAGTGTGAGGAGTTACTTCAGCTGCACCTGGTTCCTGCAGTGAAACTAATTTTCCCCACAGTGACAGGAAACTGTTCAACCATCAGGACAAAAGCTGACCCACTGTGTTAGAAAACATCGTTTGGGTCAAAGCTACCAGGAGTCTGTGGACATAAATACTGAAGACCACAACTCCCAGAGTGCATTTCACTGGCAAACGCTCAATAACAGATCTTCAAAGGCAGTTGTAGCCTATACTATGCTTTACATAGACAATTGAGATGTCATGATATTAAAACATGAGGCAAAAGCTGTCTCGCGATATCCGTACATAATAGAACCAGGCAGTACCTAGTATGACAGCGTGTGAGGCAAAGTGATGATTCACTCGCATTCCATCAAAAACATAACTCCCTGCTGTTGCAGTGCACAGGGCTGCATTGGTCAGGGTGTGAGGGGCTGCAGGGGGAGTGTTGTAGGTGTGTACAATACGGCCACATTGTGATTAGTCGATGTGAGGGGCTTCATTCACAATTCCAGCTCATGAGCTTCCATTGAGTTTTCGTGAGATCCTACAGGAGAGAAGCTGGTCAGCCGAGTCTGTGGCCGAACCTTCTACAGTGTTTGGATGTTGTTTTACTGCATGTGTTAATTCATTACAAGATGATTAGTTAAACCCATTCAAAATGCTCCTGCAGTGTTTCGCGTTTTGTGACTTTCAGTCAAAAGACTTTTTCCAGTCATGTATTTCGTCATTGAAGATTTCTTAAAAATAGTTTTAAAATATGATCTCGTCTCATTCTTGTAAACCTGATGTGGTTTAATTGTCTCATCTCATGAGCTAAGTGTATTGTCACACCCCCAGTGATCAAACAAACCATTGCAGTAACATTGGGGAAACATTAAAAAGCACTAACGAAACGTTCCAGAGCAGCAGCAGCTTCTCATCCTGACAGACTGTAAACATTGGTAGAGGTGATGACGATGGTGATGATAAAACTGTCTTTCTGTCTTCAGTCCATCTGTGAAGGTTTTAAAGAGGCGGTTCAGTATGTTTTGCCCAGGCTGCTGCTCACTCCTGTTTACCACTGTCTGCACCTGTTTGAGATCATCAAGGTGAGACCACTACACCTGTACAACACCTCATTACATAACAACATGTAAGTGTAGACCAGGAGCCCCCCCCGTGGACCCTGCCTGACAGAGTTCAGGAAGACCGGGCCTCCATAGAGATGGCTGAAGTGTGATTAAAAATCTGACTCACCTCAAAACATAAGCGAGTCTGTGGTCTAAATTAGTTCCTGTATCAGTAAAAGCACTGAAGAACCTCAGTAGTACTAAGTGACGTGAATCAGGTGGAGTAGCTTCTCCACTTCACTCTTAGATAAATATCTAGGTTTATGAACATTTATCTATGACTTCTGGTGTTTGTTTGTGAAATTCTTATGATGTTTCAACACGATGCCTGTGACAAGTTTCTGAATCTGTCCATGTGTAGCCATGCCCGTGTGCAAAATTCGGCCCATCTCATTGGATGCTGCTGTCACTCTCAGGTTGATTGACAGGTCTCCAAATACAGCAACAAGCAGCAGTCAACTTAGAGATATTAAACCAATTTCTGGATACCAGTCTGTCCCACCTAACTCCACCCTGATTCCCAGTATCAAAACCGATGTTAGCTACTTGTTCCCAGTCAGATCAGCATCTTGTGGGTCCAGTCCTGTTCTAGGACTGTTTTACTGTGCAGCTGTAAGCTCCTTTGTCCCAACAGAGGTTAAATCTCTGAAATACCTTCAGTCATGTTCTGCAGATTATTTCAGGGCTGAGGGGGGGTTTGGAGTGGTGGTGGTGTGTTGATCCTGATCTCTATCTGATTCTGGACTTTGAAGGAACAGAACAGAATACTGCAGACCAGGGGCCTATTTCAAGAAGGCGGTTTAACAAACTCAGAGTTCAAACCTGAACTCTGAGTTGACTTACTCAGAGTTGGAAAACTCTGAGTTTTCGGTTTCAGAACAGCTGAAAAGAGTTGGTTTAATCAACTCTGAGTTGTCTGACTCAGAGTTAGGCGCGTGCCACGCGACTATAAAAAGCCCTGAACAATGGAGTGAAGAAATTACGAGTCACCATGGCAACAGGACCAAGCCAAAATAGGTCTGCGTTTTTCCCGACAGAAATGGATGTGCTACTACAAGCATATAGTGACTACGAGCCCATATTCCGTAAAAGAAGCAACACGGCTGCAGCGGCGAAAGAGAGAGAGTTAGCTTGGGGGAAAATAGCTGCCCGAGTCAATGCGTACGTTTACATTTTAATCATACAGTGTTCGGTATAAGTAATTACTAAATAATGTTAGTAATGTTATTATTTGTCACTTGTAAAGTAAGGAATGGTTCTTAATTCTTCAATAATTGAATGAGTAACTTCAGTAATTGCATAAAATACCGATTTTTGTACGAATTAAAAGTGCAGTTTTATGTCTACCCTTTCTTAAAATTCCTATTGTGGTTGATATGGGATTTGTAAAGTAATGATTAATAAATAATCCAATACGTTTTATGGAGAGTAATTATTACATTAATCAAAATACTTTTTTAAAAATTGACCCAACACTGATGTAATAATATAAGAATTGAATTTTAATTTTCATGTAGGTGCATTGATGGAAATATGTGTGCCATCAATGCATCCAACCGCATTAGGAAATCCTGAAGGGGATTCTAATTATTAGTTTATTTCCAGAGGTCACAGCAAGATGTTATTAACTGATCATCATTTTTCAGATCAGCCTTACTGAAACGAATTCAATACCACTAACCTGCAATCCTGTGAAACTCCTCTTTAATGGCTCTGAGGGGTTTGTGCCCAGGAAACACAACAAAAATTCACAGAAAGCGCTTGAGGGCGAGGCACACTTTCCGAACTATTCTACATACTGTGGCCTTACTAATGGGCTCAAATAAAAATACATGTGGATATGACAAAAAATCAACTCGTGGCCTCAATATCCTCTCCCGACGTAAATGCAATTCCCTGCGAATTACTACAGCGTCCTCATCTACAGGATCCTCTATGAATGGACACGCCATTTTGGTCTCTGCGTGACGGAAACGTGTGCAATCTATGAATGTACTGAAAGATTAAATGAGGTATTAAACACCTTTCACTTTAAAAAGGGGCGGAGACCCGGAGGAAACTCTGAGTTTCCCGAATAAAACCTGCTCCCGACCAGGTTAGGTTCACAGAGTAAGTTGCCATAGTAACTGACTCTGAGTTTAGATTACCTCTCTTTGTGAAACGGGTTTAACTTACCCCGCTTCACGGGTTTAAGTTACCTCCGTTTCTGAAACCGAAAACTCCGAGTTGCCCTCATTTCGGGGTTAACAAACTCTGAGCTTCGACAAAACGGCCTTCTTGAAATAGGCCCCAGGTTCTGATGTATTCTTTTGTTTGTGTTCACCTTCTGTTGTCGGACCTGGACTGAGCTCTGGTCAGGCCTGGTCCGGATCCTGATCATGCCAGATCAGTTCTGGTCCTGCAGCTTCTGCAAACCAGATCTGTCAGTCTTTTGGCCAGGTTCTAGTCTAGTCTTGTGCTGATACACTTCTTTGTGGACCATATTCACCAGCCTCAATCTCTAAAACAGCTTAACAAGGTCCAGTTTGGCCCAGTTCAGGTATGGGTCTGACTTGGTTTTGTTTTTGTTCTCTGTGATCCATCTTCTGTCTCTACATTGGCTGAAAAGGTCTAGTCCTGGTCCACTGTCGATCCTAAAACTATCTGTGTAATGTTTGGCAGTTCGCTTGTCTCTGCAGGTGTGACTGACTTTTGGTTCCACATGTTGAAATACCGAGCTGCTCTCTGTTAAAGACAAAAGACCTGAAGAGGTGCTGATCACCGTCACATGATGTCACATGATGTCACAAAGGGGAGCTCGACATTAGTGCTTGCTTGCTTCCCTAATCAGAGGTTGTGTTCCTGACTTGTTGATCAATCAGAGGTTGTGTTCCTGACTGTATGGCAGTTCTGATCTCAAGCACACTAAGTTAATATTATATGTGTAATGGAATAATGAGTGCCATCTGTTGGCTTTGACTCAGCATTTTAAAAAAATGTAAGATATCTATCAGCCCCACTACTGTGCATTTAAATCTAAACCTGGCGTTCTTCATGGTGTCCTTTTAGATGTAAGGCGAAACACATTGAGGTTTAGTATTATTAGTCACAAAGTGGTTAGCAAAAGCGAGCCCATCGTTTTACATATATTAGTGCATGAATAGTGCTGTAATTTTCTCCTCTTATGTTGTTCTGGAGAGATAAAAGATATATTAATAGTCACTTTCGGCTTTTCCCGTTTAGGGGTCGCCACAGTGAATCGTCACTCTAACGACTCATATGTTGACATTTGTCACATGTTTTACGCCGGATGCCCTTCCTGACGCAACCTGGATTCGAAACCCGGGGCCTTAACCACTAGCCTACCTAAGAGATGTATTAATACCCACATTAATTAGCTTATTTCAGCACATCCAGTTTTTGTGTTGTGCTTTATTAAAGTACAATAATTGCCCAAATTGCTATTTATTTTCTTTATTTTTTTTATAGGCCTTCATTTTCCATTTTGGCAAGTAAGTGTGGCTACAGGGCAAGTAAAACATCTCAGCTGAAATCTGAGAGTCTGAAAAAGCTTAATGTTCAGCATTGCATGAGGTCACATGATGTCCCACCCTTGTGTTTCTGTAGCAACTGGAGGAAAAGAGTGAGGATGACGAGGATAAAGAGTGTCTGAAACAGGCCATCACAGCTCTGCTCAACCTGCAGAGCAGCATGGAGAGGATCTGCTCCAGGAGCCTCGCCAAGAGGAGGCTCAGGTACAACACCTGCACGCGCCTACATAAGCAGGCATACATCTGTATACAGATGGGGCTTCAGGTTGTCCAGGAAGTCTCAGGGTTCTGCATGAGATTCTGGGCATCGAGGTTCACATGTGGCACTGGGGTAGAACTGAAAACGACAGGATTTACACACAGTTAGGGTTAAAACAGTAAAACCCACAGAACAGCTTCACACACTCTCGGGACACACATTTTATAATGATATTCACCCAGTAGACCTCTTAGACCTTCTGACCAGCTGTTCTTAAGGGGGCCTAGATCTAGACTCAGAAGTTGTGGCGACCTTTGCGGCAGTTGCTCCTAAATTGTGGAATCGTCTCCCACTTGAGATTCAGTCTGCTTCTGACCTGGTTGTCTTTTGCTCTCTGCTCATTTAGGCAGGTTGATTAGGGTATTTGTGTGTTTAAAGGTAAAGAACCTTGTAACTTCAGTTTTGAAAAGTAATATGTAAACAAATTTTTACTTACTTGCACACAGACACACTCCCAGTACACATGCTCATTACATACTCTCAGTACACAGTGGTGTGTTGGACTCCTCCCATCCTCCCTGTTTCCCTCTGGACTAAAATAGACCAGGAGGAGGGAGGTGTTGGTGGGGGGTTCGTGAGTGGTGTAGGTTGGAGTGAGTGGAGGGCGTAGCGTCAGTATCTGGGCAGTGCCGCTTATTGTTCTCTGTTAGAAAGAAACGACTGCTATGGGCCGTTGAAATTGAAGAAGAAGAGATCAAATGGGTGGATGACTGGCAGGTGGATATGAGGACGTAGGTGACTTCACTTGTTCTGTCTTTGTGTGTGAGCTGCAGGCGGGGTGCTGGGCGACGCTGCTGCATTGGTCGGAGGTTTATGTTGTAACCTGATTAGGGAAAATAAAGGAGCTGACCATTGTTTTGTTACTGTCCAGGTTCTGTACCAGCCATCGGTCAGAAAACGCTTTTCTTTAGCTTCACTTGATTTCTGCCAGAGTCACTGTGGCTAGAGCTGAAACGTCTTTAGTCAACTTGGTTTTTGAGAACAGTGGTGTTTGTTAGTAAATGGCCTGCTGCTGCGTTCGAGGACACTCATACAGGAAAGGTCTGACTCTGCGGAAGGCAAACGTTTTCCTTTTGTCTGTTTTCTTCTTGCTTGTCTTCTGAGTGTGACAGTAAACTGCTGGTCCAGCACTTTGGACGAGACTGAAACATCAAACAACTTATGGATGATTGTGATGAAATGCGGTTCAGATGTTGCATTCCACTCAGGATGAACTGTAATAACTTAATCCTCTGACTTTTCATTTAGCGCCATCAGCTGGTCAACATTTTAACTTATAAACGTATTTATATGTGACAGAGAGCTGTGTGGATCATGTTCTCCATTAGAAACATGAGAGATCTGGATGAATGATTACAACAACCTGTGTTCACTTGTAACCCAGACCCTTCACTGTTCCAGCACTCACTGAATCTGAATCTGAATCTGAAACTGCAACAGCATTTTTCATTTCACTGTGAGTTTATAGATTTTATTTTTTAAACCACCTCTGTGAGTTTCGAAAATCTGTTCACGATGTTGGGTTAATCCTAACCTACAAAATGGTCTGCAGGTGGCCATGATGATGTCCCGGTGTGTTTGTCTGAGCTGAACAGAGGTCTTCTTCACTTGCTGTTGGAACTTGCGGCCATCACAGCAGCGTTGCTGGTTTGTACCAAGCGTGTCGTCCAATTAGAGCTCACCCAGCTGTCACAAGATGCAAGTGTAGAAAACAACCCAAAGATGAAATAAAGGAGCAGCTCTGTGTCAGTGTGTGCTTACCTGCTGAAGGCAGATGAATCATAGCCCACAGCTGCTTCAGTGTGAAGAGGAAGTAGTAGACAGAAACCTCACTCTTATTCATGCTTTGCTGGCTTTAACAAAACAATTCAACTCAAGGTTCAGGCTTTTTCCAGACCTTTCAACCATACCATGTGGTTTGATCGGCAGAGTGGGGTAGACTAAATTTGCATGTGGCACAAACCTGTTAAAGGTCTGAGCTGGATTGTTTTGTGAACCAAATATTACCACATTATGAGATAGCGGGTTCCTTCTGTGATGCTGTCAGACTAACAGAAAATAAAACTATCTGAAGAATCCACACTCTAACTCTACTCCAAAGCACACATTTCACTAATGGACACCTGATCATTTATGATCAGCGATGTTGTACTTACTGCTTAATCTCTGATGATGTTTAAGAGGAAACTATATTTACTGACTTTAACAGAAAAACTGTGCACTAGTGGTGTCTCCAGTTAACTCTATCAATTAGAGCTTGTTTATAGCCTGACAGGCAAAATCCAGAGCAAAGAAGAGTTCAAAGTGGACTCTGCTGCTTCCTCCAGAAACGTTCAGAGGCATTGTTGCTGTTTCAGTGTGTTTCCTGTGAAACCTGGGTGTCAGGAAACTGCTGATTATTGATGGTTGAAAATAACACTGAAAAGTAGAACAAAGCCTCTGTTCTTTGTTTGACTGTCATAAATATCAGTGGATCTGCTGGTTTATTGCAGTGTGTTCAGTGAGAGACTTGAAGCAGACACTTGAATTCATCAGTGTTTTTCTGTGGCCATGGATTCCAAAGCTGTGCAGTCAGAGGACACAACGTCATCCTAGGGCTGTGACAGTGGGGGATTTTAATGAGGTCCAGGACAAACCCTCCAACCCAGGATGAGATCGAAGGGAGCTGAGTGGTTTGCGGTTCGTTCAGCCATGTTTTCTAGTTTGAAAATGTCTTAATTTACTCAGAATTCATAGGAAATTACTCCTACTTAAGATAGTTGAGAGCTTTGTGCACCAGATATATTTTGACTGCCTTCACATTTCAGACCTTAATGCGCAGTGTTCATCTTGTGTTGCTGCTTTCCCGTCTGTGTGTGTCAGCGCCGTGTACCCAGCTCCAGTGTGAACGCCGCTGAGCTCCTAAACCGCACGGTGCATAGATGTAACTGAAATGTGAGCCACATGCACACAAGAACAACAACCAGGTGGTGTGTGTGACGGTCAAATGGCCCAGTTTCCTCCCAAACCACTGGGTTACGATATGTTCCTTCCAGTTTGTCCTGATCAGAAGCTTCTCTATAAACGTCCACCACATGTGAAACGTCCTGGTCTCTCCACTGACCCCGTCGCTCTCCTCCATGTTTACTGTTACCAGTCCATGAGGGGCCGATGACGACAGGCCGTATGTGCAGAGGAGGAGATGTTAAAATGACCACATGGATTCTGATCTGACCATTCTGACGGCACTCACACAGTCAGAGGTCGGAGAGGAATCGGGTCTAGGAGCACATAACGCAGGTGGCCCAGATCTGGTCTGAGGACAACTGGTTTGGGAAACTTTAGCTGGATGTGACTGTAGCTTTAGATGTCTGTCTAAAGTTGGGCTGTTCGTTAGAGGTAAGCCACAGTGAAAGTCAGTCTTTATGAAACCGACCCCAGTGCCTGTGGTGTGTTCAGGCATCCCGGGTCGTACTCATTTCACCAGCAGCTGTTATTGATGAAGACTGAGGAGGAGCTGTGCTGGGGAACTCCCAGTGAACTCTTCCTTTGATGTAAAGTTAGAGTTCATGCCTTAGTGCCAACACCTCCATCATTACAGAAAGCAGACTACATCTCAGATCCAGATTCTGTCAGGCTGGCTTCCTCCCTGAACACAGACTGAAGAGTGCTGATTAACTCTGTCTTGTTCTCCTTCTTCTTCTGTGGTGTGCAGCGAGTCAGCGTGTCGTTTCTACAGCCATCAGATGAAGGGGAAGCACCTGGCCATCAAGAAGATGAACGAGATCCAGAAGAACATTGATGGCTGGGAGGGGAAGGACATTGGCCAATGCTGCAACGAGTTCATCATGGAGGGCACACTGACCCGCATCGGTGCCAAACACGAGCGCCACATCTTCCTGTTTGATGGCCTGATGATCTGCTGCAAATCCAACCACTGCCCACCACGGCTCACCGGTACTAGCTCCACTGCAGAGTACCGGCTCAAAGAGAAGTTCTTCATGCGTAAAGTGCAGATCAACGACAAGGATGACAAGGAAGGTGAGTACCGGCATGCCTTTGAGATCATCCTGAAGGACGGGAACAGTGTGGTGTTTGCCGCCAAGTCTGCCGAGGAGAAGAACAGCTGGATGGCGGCACTGATCTCGCTGCAGTACCGCAGCACGCTTGAGCGCATGCTGGACTCAGCCATGCTGCAGGAGGAGAAGGAGGAGCAGATGAGACTGCCAGGGGCTGAGGTGTATCGGTTCGCTGAGCCGGACTCGGAGGAGAATGTCGTGTTCGAGGAGAATGTCCAGTCTAAGTCTGGGATCCCCATCATCAAAGCAGGGACAGTCCTGAAACTGATTGAGAGGCTCACCTTCCACATGTATGCAGGTAAAGTGTGCTGTCACACAGGTGAGACGTAATTACTCAAACAAGATTCAGTTCGTACCACAAACTTGACTCTAAGCTGTTTCTGATTTGATGCTAATTCCATATGCCAGACGATGATCTGTTGGTGCACAGGTAAAGAGCACCTTCAGATTATACTGCATTAAATTGTATTGACTTTGAGTTAACTGCAGAGACTTCATTCAGTCTGTTTTCAGGGTCAGAATTGTGCACATCTCATATCTGGTCCCCAACAGGTTCAGGTACTGTTTTAGGAGAATTATGCAATTGTTGGACAAAATAAATCTCCTCCTATTAAAGTTAGCTGGAAATTGTGGGTAATATTCTGAGCCACATCAGATCATATGACCAACAAATCCAGGGAGACCAGAGAGCTGCATAAATGCAGCAGGCTTTTCACTGGTGAAGGACTCTGTGCACCATCAGTGGAGCTGCAAGAGTATCAGAGTTTGATTCTGGCTCACGCTGTCGGCTGTTGCAAGGCTGCACCTCCATCTTAATAATACCATCATGTTTTGATGAGCTTCTGTGGAGGCAGCATGTGTTCAGAATCAGCTTTATTGGCCAGGTGTGACAAACACACGAGGAATTGGACTCAGGTACATCGGCTCTCAATGTGCAAAACAGTAAGCCAGCATAAGGCTGTGTAATATAACAAAATAGCAGTATTAACATCAACAAACAGTGCAAACAATGCAGAAAAAGCAGTATAAACAGACAGTAAACAATGCAGACAACAAAGGAATGTTCATTGAAATGAGATAAATAGGGATAAGGGATAAAGATGGTACTTAAAACTAGAGACAGTTGTTGATGGAGCAGCTGCATCCTGCACAGGATCTGTCACAGACCTACTCAGTTTGTGTCCATACCGCGTCTTTTTGTGAGCTCAGTGTCCGCAACGTCTCTCCCGCACAGCACCTGCACACCTCTGTGTGTGACCGCCACCTCCTGGCAGCTGCTGCCCAGTCGGGACTCCTCTGAAGGTTCCAGCTGGTGGTGCAGACAGGAGGGGTTCCTACGTCAGGAGTGTTGATGAAATGCTCTGACAACAACCCTGTGTCATCGTGAGACATTTGGAATGAATAAATACAGGCCGCTGACTTGAGCGTCAGCAAGTAGAGCTCCACATGGTGTCAGACATCAAAAATAAGTTAAATAGATCAGATCAGTAGCACATGCAGAAGTGAGATCTCAAGAAAGAAGAAATTTAAACCTGGAGCAGATAATCCTCATTATCTTTAAAACGTCATCTTTCCCCTTCACCCTTGTTTTTAGTATATGATTTTAGTTTTTTATGCTGTAGGAAGAAGTAATGGGGTTTACAGCTGCTGAAATCGTATTGCTCAGACTACAGATATGGACCTTTTCAAACAAACAAAGAAGGAGAGACTCAGTCACAGGGTAGCATCGTGGCAAAGAAAAGAACAAAGGGTGTATCAGAATGATCAGTGTATTTATTGCTCAGTGGTCTTTTTCTTGTCTCTGATCAGCCGATTCTGTTTTGCCCTTCAGATCCAAACTTTGTCCGAACATTTCTGACTACCTACAGATCTTTCTGTAAACCTCAGGAGCTGCTGGACCTGCTTATGGAGAGGTGAGCTCTGACTAATCCCACAGAATATTAATTTAGCGTTCCATTTGTTTAGTGAAGTCATTATGCTTGATTAGATTCTGATGATTTCAGGTCAAATGAGTGTTTTTCTTCCTGTTTGTGTGCACGTCTCTTACAACAGCTCGATAAATTTCATTCTTATTTCAGAGAAAATTGGTGAATGTGACAAATTAAATAAATCCTACTTGTCATTTAAAAACAAAACAGTGACACAAGATAAAAAGTTTGAATGGAAAAATAAAGAAAACACTGTAGCAGTAAAATAAAATCTCAAATGTAAACATATTAAACAACGCCGTCATACAGAGAGGAACTCGGACCTGTAAATGTTTCACTTTTCTGCACTGACTCTTGACTTTAAAACATGAGCTTTGTCTTGATTCTTTTTCGACATAAAGACTTGAGCTGATCTGAGGTCTGTGATGTTACGGTTGTATCAGGTTTGAGATCCCGGAGCCGAGGCCCAGCGAACAGGATCAGATGGAAGGAGGAGAGCAGCCGCTCAGCGCTGAACTCAAACGATTCCGCAAAGAGTTTGTTCAGCCGGTCCAGCTCAGGTAGAGAAGGACACCTGGTGGAGGGAGCCAGACATTGCAGCTCAGTGAGCTGTGAGGGGTTAACAAAGCTGTAACCCTGATCTCTCCTTTGTTGGTTTTATTTTTTTATATATTATATACATCACAAATGAAGTTACCAAAAATATCACAATCAATCCTTAATTTAAGGTTTTATTTTGAAAACCAGAAAAATTATTCGTGTCACTATGCATCACATGTACATAAATGTTAAAAAAAATAACAGCCATATCCCAGTAGCATTACTGTGTCTGCCCGCTGCATCTCCACTGTAAACAAGGGAATAGCAAATGTATTATTAGTATTATCATAATTATAATTTGTGACATTATTAATATCTCTCACACACACTTTTATATTTAGTTGTCTCTGTTACATTTGAGCACATAAAAACAAATGAGTCTTAAGAACACAGTTTAAGGAGCCCAGCACTTTACATCATTACAGAGGATGCTAGTGTTTTTCCTGTTGGAACGGTTTTTCAACAAAGTTGATGACTGTTGGATTTTAAAAGACCTGCACTACACGGCATGTTATTGTGTGCAGTGGGCTAATGGACACACGGGGCTACAGCAGCAGAACAACGTGAAGTGTTTTCACAAGAGTGGGTAACACAGATGGTCTAATGACGAGCCGTTTGGCCTATTCTGAAGTCCTCACATTCTGCACTGAGCTAAAAGTCAACTTACAGTAGAGGCTGATGATTATGATGACAAAACAGATGATCTGAAGTGTTGGCTCCTTTCACAGCAGTTGTTTCCTGCATGCTTTGCAGACAGGGTGATCATCTTCAGTTAAGTTTCCTTCAAGACTCTTGTAAAAACCAAAATACGCCCATGCTTCAGACTTAGGTAGATGAAAATCTCCAGAGCGTTGCCGCTCGGCCTGTCACTGTGCCGTGTTTTCACTGACCCAAACAAAGCCACTTTGCAGACTGCGCTTCTGTGTGAGAACCTCCGCTGATGTTGGCTGATCCTGGACAGTATTTAACCCTTCAGTGGGGGAGTTTTTCAAACTGTGGTAATCGACCACATTTCATCCCTATTTAGTTTTAAAGTTCTTTTTCGATATTTTCTTAATAGTGAAAAGAAAAAGTTACCTGGTTTTCTGCTCTAATTTGTCATAAAGTGGTCTGATCTAAGTCAGATGTGCAGACAAAAACAATGTGCTGAAGCTAATAACACACAGTCTTTGTGTCTTTATTAAACATTCCCAGTGCCAGGGGAAAAACAAAGAGGACCTTGGACTTAAGAAACCTCCTCAGACCAGTTGTTTGCATAGCTGTGGATCAGAACTGCACAGTGTTCAGGAGGACTGTGGGCCATTGTTCCTCATAGAGCTCAGGACTATTTGGTGTGAATGCTCTTGGAGTTCAGTCCCCAGCCGCTCTGCTGGGTTCAGGTCTGGGCTCTGACTGGACCCCTCCACAATGTGGATTTTCTCTTTTCAAAGTCATTCTATGGGAGATTAACTCTCATGTTGAGGGTCACTTTCCTGCTGCAGCACGGGTGTTTCCTGCTGCTATTCTGGAAGATTCCTTGATAAACCTTGAATTCATGTTCCCCTCAGTGACGGCAGCTGACCAGGCCCGGAGGCAGTGTAGCAGCCACTCACCATGATGCTCCCTTCACTGTTGGGATGATGTGTTCATGTGGGTGTGCAGTCTCCATACACAGCACTACATGTTCTTCCCAAACAGTCTGACCTTAGTTTCATCAGCCCTGTGAACTTTTTCCCAGTGGTGCTGTGAAGAGTTCGGCTGCTCTGTAGACAGACTTCAGCTGCAGTGATGTTTTATTTTGGAGCGCAGCAGCTTCTTCTGTGGTGTCCTGCCATGGGCTCCTGATGATTCCTTTAAGCCTTTGGCTGTTACTCTGGGTTTCTGTTTGACCTCCATGGTTGTTCTGTGTTGAGCCTTTGGACACATTTATTCACAAATGCAGTTAATTCCAAATGGTTTTCTTACTTTCTCTGTTTAGGCCATCACATATTGGTTTATTGGCTTATCTAATTAGTTGTATGTATAGTTGTACACACATTGTTTTACAGGTGTTATTTCTTGCTCAACTTTTGAAAGTTTCCTGAGAAGCTCTTTCAACATTCAAGATTTTTATTTGCCATTTATGCATAAACACACAGTCCAGTCCTCGTCCCTCTTTTGTGTTTATTTTCGTGTTTCCTTGGGCTTCTGTGTTTGCTTTTTTTTGCTATGTCTTCTTTCCGTAAATGCTTGTGGAGTTGAGCTATCACCTACAACTTTTATTGCATTTGCATCTTATTTTGTACTTTTTTATGAGCTTTTGAGTCTGCCTCGGGGGGACCATTGTGTCGTGGCCCCGACTGTTTGCTCTGCTTGCCAACAGTCAGCTTCCTTGCTGTGAGTTGCCAGGGATTCCCACGGGGATGTGACGAGAGGGGCGAGTCTGCAGAAGTGGAGCAAAGCGCTGGGAGAGGAGCTGGAGTGAGGCGCTGGGGGACAAGATGGACAAGATGGACAAGAGGGACGAGCTGGCGGAGCTGCAGCGGGTGTACAGGAGGAGAGGTCCTGCACATGCTTCACCGGGACTCCAGGATCTGTGGTCCGTGGTGGCGGTTCTCCACTGATCCCCGGGCCGTCTCTGCTGCTGCGTGCAGGTGCACGGTGTCTCGGCGGACACAGCACCCACAGCCCCTAATCTTCATCTCGGGGACCTCGACCATGCCATACCTCCCTCCCCCTCTCTGCCACCCTCTTACACAAAGAACAATAAAACTCTGGACCATACCGTATGCTAATGCTAGCAATGCGTACACTTCCGCCCCCATGACCATAGACTGCCCTGTCTGTGATTTGAGTGAGAGCGATATCTGTTCCTGACTTTCTCTGAAATGCTTGTACTGTCTTGTTTTTTGGGTATTCTCATTGTTTTTTTAAGACGCGCCGCACGGAGCGGCAGGGAGTTCCAGTAGCTCTGTAGTCTTTTGTGTTTTTTTCCTTTCCTTGCTTTCTGAATTTGTCCATCAAGATCAGTGTGTGGTATCTGTTCTTATGGTGTCTTGTTGCTTGCTCTCTGTTGCTGCTGGAACACTGGAATTTCCCCACTGTGAGATCAATAAAGTTCTACCCTACCCAGGCATATAGGAATTCTTGTGCAGGACTCTCTTAGTCAAAGAGTTAAAAGCCAAAAAAAAAGAAGAACACCTAGTCTAAATATAAAAGTAAAAATTCTACTGTATTTATTTAGACGCTTCTAAAGCTTTTGATCGTGTGAATCACAGGAAGTTATTCCAGAAATTGTGTGATGCTGGAGTGCCTAAATATATTGTGAGATGCTTGTCATATTGGTATGGCCACCAGACTAGGTGTGTCAGATGGGGTAATTGTATATCTGCACCCTTTCAGAACTGTAATGGGGTAAGACAAGGTAGTCTGCTGTCCCTGATTTTGTTTAATTTTTATATGAATGGTCTCTCTAAGGAGCTATCTTTGTGTAAAACAGGATGTATGGTTGGAGGTACAATAGTGAATCATTTAATGTATGCAGATGATCTGGTGATCTTTAGTCCCAGCTCAGCAGGTCTTCAGCAACTCTTAAATGTATGTTCTCTGTTTGGGGAGCTTCACGATGTCAAGTACAACTCCACACAAAAGAGGTCCCTTGCATTGCCTTCATTTAAGTTATCTGGTAACATTTTAACGGTGCGTAATGAAGTTAAGTACTTGGGTCATGTTATAAATGATTGCTTGTCTGATGACGGGGATATGTTTCGGCAGGGCCGCATGTTGTATGCACAAGCAAATGTGTTGGTTTGGAAATTTGGTTCGTGCTTGGATGGAGTAAAATTGACTTTGTTTAGAGCGTACTGTACCTCCCTGTATACTGCTCATCTATGGTCTGATTATAAAAAAGGCAGTCTTAGGAAACTGACAGTGGCCTATAATGATGCCTTGAGGTTAGTATTGAAAAGGCCTAGATGGATGAGTGCCAGTGAATTGTTTGTGTTATCTCGGATTAGTACACTATCTGCTATTTTAAGAAATTTAATGTCTACATTTATTTGTCGTTTGAATAGTTCTGGAAACATTGTTTTATTGCTGACTAATATTGCATATAGTGACATGCAATGTACTTCAGTACTTTGGAAACACCGGTATACCTACTTTTAAAAGGGTAGTTGTTTATTGGTTGTTGTTCTTGTTATCATCTTTTTATTATTTATTGCGAATTGTTTCATGGTTTTATTGTTTGTTTGTTTTTTTAGCACTTATACATCTGGACCTTGAGTCTGTAATAAAGTATCTATCTACGTATCTATCTATCTGCAGCAAATGTGTATCTGACACATCAAAATAACAGCTGGAGTATTTGCCATCAGTCTTACTGCAGCAGGGAAAAAGCTGTTGTAAAGTCTAGTTCTGGGTGTGATGATACTGTCCACCCTGCTGTGCCTGAGGCTGTAGGTGCAGTTTTTGTTTCTGAGCAGAGTGTGAGCTGGGTGGAGTGGATCTCTGATTATGTTCTCTGCCCTTTTACGACAGCGCTGTGTGTACAGTGTGTCCATAGCAGGCAGTTCAGTCCAAGTGATCCTCTCTGCAGTCTTTACGACACAGAGCCTTCCTCTCTGCCTGTGTGGTGTTATCATACCAGACTGTGATGCCAGTGGTGAGGATGCTCTCTACCAGTCCTCTATAAGCCTGGGTGAGAGGGCGATGGTTCAGACCAGCTTTTCTGAGCCACCTGATAAAGTATAGCCACTGCTGGACTTTCTTCACTGTGGTAGCTGTGTTCAGTGATCAGGTCAGATGTCACCTTCAGGCCCAGGAACTTGTGGCTGTCAGCCCTCTCCACCTCAGTCCCTTTGATGGTCAGAGGCAGCAGACAGGAGGGGTTCTTCGTGAAGTCTACTTATTTCTTTTGTCTTGTTAATGTTGAGGATGAGGTTTTTCTCCTCTCCATAAACTAGAATGTCATTCACCAAGCTTCTGTAGCCCGACTCGTCTCCCCCCTTGATGAGGCCCAGAATGGTGGTGTCATCAGCATATTTAATGAGGATGATGATGATTGTGTCATGGTTGGAGACACAGTTGTGGGTGTACAGGGTGAAGAGTTTGGGGCTGAGACAGCAGCCCTGCGGTGAACCTGTGCTGGTTGTGAGCTCAGCAGACACCTGCCCTCCCATTCTGACCACCTGTGGTCTTTCAGACAAGAAGTCCAGAATCCAGTTACAGGTGGGAGTCAGGACCCCAAGGTTTGTCGGCTTCTCGATCAGCCTACCCGGGCAAATGGTGTTGAATGCAGATCTGTAATCCAGGAAGAGCATCCTAGCATACGTAGTGCTGTTGTCCAGGTGTTTCAGGGCATGGAATAAAGCCAGAGCTGTCGTGTCGTCCACTGATCTGTTGGGTCGGTAGGCAAACTGGAGGGGGTCTACAGTGTCCGGGGCCATGTGGTTAACATGTGTGAGGACCAGTTTCTCTAAGGAGGGGGATTTTGAGGGGGTGTCTGTGTTCATCCTGTCAAACCTTGCATAGAAATTATTAAGGCTGTCCGGGAGGGTGGTGTCTCAGGGGGCTATGTTTGTTGATTTGTTCCTGTAGTTTGTGACTGCCTGGGTTCCCTGCCACATACTGCGTGTGTTGTTATTCAGGTAACAGTTCTCCAGTTTTTGGAAGTATGCCCTCTTTGCAGCTCTGATGGACTTCTGTAGCTCCTCCCTGTCTCTCATGTACTCCCTTTGGTCCCCTGACTTGAAAGCTTCGCGCCTCTTCCTGATTTTCTGTTTTATGTTCATATTAAACCAGGGTTTTTGTTTGGGCAAGACGATTAAACCAGGGTTTTTGTTTGGGCAAGGCGCGCACAGTTCGAGGTGGGGTGCATATGGACGTGCACCAGCTGATGTAGTCACTCACACTCTCTGTGTATTCATGGATAATGTCTGTGGCCCCTTTGAAGATGCTACAGTCTGTGGCCTCTAGGCAGCGCTACGGGCTGGCCTGTGTACAGTCATTTCATTCAGTTATAAAACTACAGAGTTTAAAAGGAGACAAAGACACATTGATTGGACTGATGTAAGCCTTCAGATGTTGTCTGTAACCTCCTCCTGTTCCTCCTCCTCCTGCAGAGTGTTGAATGTGTGTCGTCACTGGGTGGAGCATCACTTCTACGACTTTGAGAGAGATGTTCACCTGCTGAGACGACTGGAAGAGTTCATCGCCTCTGTCAGAGGTACATGCCTGTGGAAGCACCAGTTATGGGAGCATTGAGAGGATCATCCAGAATGACGCAGTGTCTCATAAGATTGTTACACAAGATGTTTGCGTGATAACTTCTAAATCTTGTGTGTGTTATAAACAGGATTTTTACCATAAAAATGCTTAGGCTCAGCACCTAAGTGTTTTTGCAGAGTACCTTGGCCCAATGAATGTAAAAAGGCGACATTTTAGAATGAATGTAAAAACAATGATGAGTTATAGGCGCTGAAAAGTAACTGACAGGTGACTTGATCTCAAAATGAGACTGGTGAGATTCCAGTCCAGGCCGGGAGAGCCCTGCAAAAAAGCTGGCTTTAACTTTTTTTTTTTTTTTTTTTTTTTTTTTGGTTGTTGCTTTTTGGGGATGGGGCATTTTAGTCTTCATTTCTTTAGTTGGTGGCAGTCTCTGTCTCCCTGGGACAAATGTCGGTGGTTGGAGTTGAACTGCGCAGACGCAATGTGCTGCCCAGTGTACATGGTGCACCGTGACCTAACTCCTCGCCTACAGGACGCCCCAACTCTGTGACTAAATCAATGACAGGATAAAATGAAACTTGCTGTTGTTGCGTCTGTGATCTCACTGCAACCGGTGGAGACACAGACAACATGCTGTCTGCTGTTCATGAGGCAGAGAGGCATCACTCTCCAACTCTACTGAATGAGTGAACTGAATGTTTCTGCGGTTCCAACAACTTCAACAGAGTGAGACGTCTTCACTGGTAAAATCATGGCAGTGTAGTATATTCTGAGATGTTGTGCATTCAAATGGTTATGAAGAGCCACCATCTGTCCATTTTTTTACATTATATTACATAAGAACCAATCCTGCACTTTCGTTAGCATTTTGTGTTTGTCCAGATGGGCTGCCTCCCACAAAGGATACATAAAGTAGGCTGTAACTTTGTTGGTCATTCTTGTGAATAGTAATAATAGAGATGGCTACGTTAGAATTCCCTTAGAGTGATAAGACGTTAGGTCTCGTCTAAGATGATAATTCACCGTTGTACATTGTAGATAAGTCAGAAAACAAGGAGAACCGCCATGGGCTCTTGAACCTCCAGATAAACAGATCCAGGATCAGTCTCTGGTTACAGGTGACACTGAGTGGATCTGACTGTAGATCAGGGAAAATGGCATTCAGGTGTTGAAACTGTTCAGACGCCTGAAGGCTGTTACAAGTACGTGATGTTATGTGTTCCAGGTAAGGCAATGAGGAAGTGGGTGGAGTCGATCATTAAGATCATCCAAAGGAAAAAGCAAGTGCAGGTGAGCATGCCCAGTCACAGCATCACCTTCCAGAACTCCCCTCCTCCAACCGAATGGCACATCTGTAAACCAGGAAACACAGAGCAGTTTGACCTCATGACGCTGCACCCCATCGAGATCGCCCGCCAGCTCACCCTGCTCGAATCTGACTTTTACAGGTAATACACCAGTAATACACAATTGTCACTAGGGGTGTGAAGATTCACTTAGCTCCTGAGACAAGATCATATTATAACACAAGTTTTCAGAAATCTTCAGTAATGAAATGAACTGTGCACAAACTGTGCATTAGCTTCTAACTGAGGCTGGTGACATAATCTGGCAAAGGCACTGCTTTGTCCAATCACGTACCAGGGATGATGGGGAAGGCTCTTTTGTTTACCTCATTAGCATGAGCATTCAGCGCTATTCACTGTCGAGTCTGGGCCACAGTTAACGCACCATAACGACACGCCATGCATTTTAGTTAGAAATAGAAATATCACCTTTTTGTATCAGGAGAACTCATGGCACAAGATCTCATCACATGCCACACACCTGCCACATATGTACCTGTCACACACCTGTCTGACCTCCTGCAGGGCGGTGCAGCCGTCAGAGCTGGTCGGCAGCGTCTGGACCAAAGAGGACAAAGAGATTCACTCTCCCAACCTGTTGAGGATGATCCGACACACCACCAACCTCACCCTGTGGTTTGAAAAGTAAGACCTCACTCTGACATCCTTGTGACTTTACCAAACACCAAAGGACCTGCACTTCCACCCTCAACACAAGTTCCCTCACCCAAAGAACTAATGTTACACAGAGCTCAAATTAATAGAGTGCTGTAGTAGTGAGCCCTAAAATCTGGAATTGAGTTTTCATTTTTTACACTTGTGGTTCCCTGGGTTTTTGGATAGACTTCTGAAATTAGGTATATGGTTAACACAAGGCTGGTACTGTTTTATGTTTTATACTGTGACATAAAATACGTTGGTAAATACCTCGCTCATTAGTTTTACTGCTTTTTCATGTCTTAAAAAAGGTGCTAACAAGTGGCTAAATGACACTTCAGAGGCAGTCTGGGATATTAAACCATCATCACGGAGTCTAATCTGCTCACTAGTCCATCTTTACAGCCTCGTTAGTTTTAAACCCACACACTTGCAAATTATTCTAACTGCAGCCATTATGACTAGCTAGATCAGGTCACACTAAGAGGAAAGGAATTTGTAGAAGAGGTAAGCGCTAAATCAAATTACAAGTTGGAAGCTCTGGTGAAGTCCCTGGTCCATGGTGTAGTTTGTTTATAGCATAACAGTAGCTTTTTACTTCTGGCAATTGTATTTGGGCATCAAAAATCATAAAAGTGGTGTTTACCTGTGAAGATTATATTGCTGAAAAAAACATGCAAGTGTCAAACTTGTTTGTCACAGAGCTTATTTTGTACAGTAATTTAAAAGCCCTTGGAAAAATCCCATTGCCTTTTTGTCAAGGGAACCAGGGTGATGCTGATTTCCAGGTTGGCCTACAAAATCTGTCATTCCTAAGGCACTCTACTCAACACTAAGGTAAAATCCTGACCATACTAGGTGGCTAATGCTACCAAAACAAACAGGTTAGCTTTAGATGCTAACACATCCAGAAAGAAGAGCGCCACATCTGGTTTCTGGTTCTGACCCACTTGGGCTTCTGTCTCTTTTCCCTAAATGCTTGTGGAGTTGGACTACCAGGGATACAGCTTTTATTGCGTTTGCGTCGTGTTTTGTACTTTTTTTTATGAGCTTTTGAGTCTGCCTGGGGGGACCCTTGTGTCACGGCCCCGACTGTTTGCTCTGCTTGCCAACAGTCAGCTTCCTTGCTGTGAGTTGCCAGGGATTCCCACGGGGATGTGACGAGAGGGGCGAGTCTGCAGAAGTGGAGCAAAGCGCTGGGAGAGGAGCTGGAGTGAGGCGCTGGGGGACAAGATGGACAAGATGGACGAGCTGGCGGAGCTGCAGCGGGTGTACAGGAGGAGAGGTCCTGCACATGCTTCACCGGGACTCCAGGATCTGTGGTTCGTGGTGACGGTTCCACTGATCCCCAGGCCAGCTCTGCTGCTGCGTGCAGGTGCACGGTGTCTTGGCGGACACAGCACCCACAGCCCCTAATCCTTATCTCGGGGACCTCGACCATGCCATGCCTCCCTCCCCCTCTCTGCCACCCTCTTACACAAAGAACAATAAAACTCTGGACCATACCGTATGCTAATGCTAGCAACGCGTACACTTCCGCCCCTCCCCCCTCTGACCACAGACTGCCCTCTCTGCGATTTGAGTGAGAGCGATATCTGTTCCTTACTTTCTCTGCAATGCTTGTAC